>NW_024541312.1:0-269972 GCF_016758755.1 Suillus discolor
TCCAAGAATGGCATGTGACGTTGCGAAAACTGCGCCCACTTCACATGCGGGATTCTCTGGAAGAAAGGACTCACGCAGACGTCCTGCGCTTCGTCCATCACACCGTTGGTGAGCAGAGTAGGAGTTGTGATTGTGTGGATCTGATCTAGACACGACCACGACTTCAGCGTTCCCGTAATCGTGAACTCTGACGGTCCAGCCCTGGAATCCATGATCAGTACATATCAGAAAGGTACGTCAAGATATCACCTACATCGTATGATACACGGTGGGATGTTGCATCATGGCCGCAAAGGACGTCTCCATCACCTTTGGCCAGGGGCTCTTGCAAACGTGCTTCTCAAAGAAGATTCCTACCATTTGTTGATATTCAGGACTATCCGTTGTCCCCTCTTTTTCGTGCCTCTCAATCGTCTCCCTCACATCTGCTGGCAGCGCTTTCAGCAGCTGACTGGTGCTCTGTACCCACAGTGCCATGGACGGCGCTCCGCTGGTGATGACGAGGTGTTTGAGACCCACAGGATGTCTGTGGCTGGCGTAGTGGGCCCCTAGCATTCCTCCCCAGGAGTGACCTAGAAGAGCGAAGCCATTCTGGACACCAAGGTGGGTAACAAGGTTGTCCAGCTCATCCATGAAGAGATCGACAGTCCAAAACTCTTTTGGCTTGTCTGGAACACCTTCAAAAAAGGATTTTCCGATGCCGATCTGGTCGTAAAAGACGACAGGGATGTTACATTTGTTGTGAATTTCGGCGAGAGGTGTCATATAATCATGCGAGACGCCGGGGCCGCCGTGCAGCACGATGAGAGGGTGGGCACCCGAAGTAAGATCGCCGACGATTTTGTACCAAGTCTGGTACGTGTCGTCTCCGACTTTGAAATCTACTTTTCCTGTAACTTCAGTCATTAAAGTTGGACGTATGGGGCTTGTTTCGAGAGCGAGCTAACGACGAGCAGGACGAAACCCTTTATGTATACATGAAGGATGTCTCAACGTTCGAACAGGACTATTTCGGTTATTTGTCTATCGCCCGAAATGAAACAGCGGTGTTTGGGAAGCTGATCATCATATCGGTCGTGCTAGCGCTGCGCATGATTCTTCGAGGAAGCAATATTTGATGGCCATGCACCGTGATGTGAGCGCGGAGTTACAATATATATGTAGCATATGGTCTTGCTAGCCAATCAAATCGTCCATCTTTCCGCGGCGATTTGAGCAGTTCCCGCCACCTTCTTTTCTCAATAATTAGGTTTGGACCTTGTCTCCATGATGATTCCATCGATTGCACTGATGCACCACTCCGAGCAAGGAATACTTCGACCGAAATAGTCAGCGATAAGTTCGCAAGTTGGATTGGAATCAGTCAACAATATCTGCGTGATCCGGGCTGATCAGGCGGAGCCCAAGAGGTGGATTGGGACGTCATATAATTGTACTCGCTGGAGCCTCGAACGGTCGACCATATCTGACTGTACGAATTGTTCTGTCAACACATATTTTTTATGAACGAAGTTACATTCTATATCTGAATAGAGAGACGTGCTGCGGTCCGATAGCCATAGATCATGGTGATTGGTCTAGTTCAGCTGCTCACCGGCACCTGTCATGTTGACTCGTGAGAAAGACACAACCTTACCGACAGTGATACGCCTCACATCATTCGCACACCTGGGGATGCGATCGGGACACCGGGGTCCTTGGACTACTAGTACAATATTAATGTATTGTGCTAATATTTCTCTGCAGCAAAGGACAAAAAAAACCTTACCTTATGGCACATCTTTCAGGATGACGGAGATAGCAGTAGATTAGGGCGCCACAAAGCTTGGTTGCCACACATGTTGGCCCATGTGGTGAGGTGGAAAAGCAGTTCGTTACATTTCAATTTGATTTCTGTTATCTGTCGGTGATTTCCTAGGTATCCAACATTATGGCCCTGGGCGTTACAGTCGCTGCGATCAGTATCAGCATCAGCATCAGAATCATCATGTGGCAACTCCACCATGGAGCCCACAGGAGCGACTGTCCGACTCAGTACTAGTTCCTTCTGACTGCAAGCTAAATATCAACACTTCAAAACAAAATTTGCTGCGGTATATAAATATAGAAATTGTCCGCGCAATCACGTGCTGATTGCGAAAGGAACAAGTTTGACTGTGATGGGTCCGCCGGACAATTGTGCAACCAGTCCATATGCGAGATCCGTGAGGATCTCTAACTTGACTGGGGTAAAGTATTTTAGGGCTATAGCAAACTAGTTGGCAGTGCTAATCATATATCAGCAGGATCATACCTGGGCTTAATAATAATCAAGAACTTGCGTTACCACTAGTACCTTCAGGTGATCAGTATCCATGATGTCTCGCGTAGAACTGGCAGTTGGTTGGATGTTCGGAATGCTTACTATACTTGCCACCATGTGGCATGCTAACATCAGAATGCAACCGGCAGAACATCGCGAGTACCTCCCATACGCGTTGAAGCAAAAAGATGATAGACTGACCTCCACACTTTAGAATCTATAGAATACACTTACGCTGGTGACGATTACCCATGGGAATTTCCTGTCGATCTCGCCCATGAAGCCGTCGCGATGACTCTTCACGAGAGTGTGCATTTTGCTCTAAACGCATCTGACACAGAATCTCAACTGGAGTGGGAGACCCTCCCAAGTTGGCCAAAAATAGCTGGTCTCACCCATCTAGGACCAGAGCAGCGACCTTTCATGCTGGTCTTCGGTCATCAGCTTCATTGTTTATGGATGCTGCAGGAAGCTCTCCTCGACTACGGCCGTGACGAACCCCTGACCGATTATCATCACGCACATCACCATCACTGTCTCAATTATTTTAGGCAGACTCTTATGTGTGATTCTGCACATACGTTGGAAATGGGTGACTTTATGAAAGTTGATTACGAGAAGGATAGAATGGGGGACACATTAGTGTGCAGGGACTGGAGTAAGGTCATTTCTGTATCTGAAGAGTACCACGAGAAGTGGTTGCAGTGGAGGACGCATTGGGACTGAACTGACACACTACTTCGTACGCTTCAACCTGTTCACTGAATGTATCCGCAGAACTTAGTACTGTCTTATATTACGGAGTTGCATAACCTAAGTTGTCTCAAGGGAAAAGCCCTGCCTGCAAATTACTTATGCGTCTTCCCAATGTTAACTTTTTGGTAGAACAATTCTTCTTTGGGCTAATGCTTCGCTGTACCCGTGGAAGGAGGAAATCGGACAATCTGGTTATTCCATTCCCATGCACTCAATCTTACTTATATTTTACAGGATTAACTATTCAAGAATATGTCAGAAAATCGGCCACCACTTGAAGGTACCTCACCTGGTTCTCCTCCTCCAAAAATGGCATATGACGCTGCGAAAACTGCACCCAATTCACATGCGGGATTTTCTGGAAGAAAGGACTCACGCAGACGTCCTGCGCTTCATCCATCACACCGTTGGTGAGCAGAGTAGGAGTCGTGATTGTGTGAATCTAATCCAGACACGACCATGACTTCAGGTAATCGTGAACTCTGACGGTCCATTCCTGAAATCCATGATCAGTACATATCAGAAAGGTACGTCAAGATAGTATCACCTACATCGTATGATACACGGTGGGATGTTGCATCATGGCCATAAAGGACGTCTCCATCTGAGTCACCTTTGGCCAGGGGCTCTTGCAAACGTGCTTTTCAAAGACGATCCTCACCATTTGTTGATATTCAGGACTATCCGTTGTCCCCTCTTTTTCGTGCCTCTCAATTGTCTCCCTCATATCCGCTGGCAGCACTTTCAGCAACTCATCAGTAAAAAGTCAAGTTTGTCGTAGCCCTGGTGATGGCTATATAGAGCTATATAGCCACCATAGCGCTATATACTAGTAGCTGCAAGCTCCACATACTCCTACATTAGTCATGAACCCAAACAGTGTGCTACATGCGATGGTGGCACTTCTTTTGGCATTTGACTATGTTTATTCCTGCGGTACTCGTGTAGTGGTCTGTAGCACTGTAGCCATTTGCTACAAGATGCTACTGTAGTGCTAGCGCTACAGTTACTACTATGCCGACTATATGGCACCCTGTAAACGAGAGCATTTTTACTGATGCTGACGGGTGTTCTGTTCCCACAGTGCCATGGGCGGTGCTCCGCTGGTGACGACGAGGGTTTGAAACCCACAGGATATCTGTGGCTGGCGTAGTGCGCCACTAGCATCGCTCCCCAGGAGTGACCCAGAAGAGCGAAGCCATTCTGGACACCAACTTGAGGATGGGCAACAAGGTTTTCTAGCTCATCCACGAAGAGATCAACGGTCCAAAACTCTTTTGGCTTGTCCGCCACACCTTCAAAATGGACTTGCTGATGCCGATCTGGTCGTAAAAGACGAAATGTTACATTTGTTGTGAATTTCGGCGAGAGGTGTCATATACTCGCGCGAAACGCCAGGGCCACCGTGCAGCACGATGAGAGGATGGGCACCGGAAGCGAGATCGCCGCCCATTTTGTACCAAGTTTGGTATGTGTGTCTCCGAATCTACTTTGCCTGTAACTTCAGCCATTCGAAGATCAACATATGGGGCACGTCGGAGGTGTCGGTGAACTGTTGACCAAATGAGACTTGACATGCTGTTATCGATGCTGTGCTATGAGGTAAGTTCCTCCCAAAATTCTAGTCTATTCTGATATTCATCCGGATATCAAGCTTACTTACGGATGCGCGTTCTGAGCTCAGCTGGGAGCGTTTCCTGAAGAGGAAATGCTCGGTCAATTGAAAGTTTCCGATTTTGCAATTGTAGCGGATTGATCCAGTTGCAACGGATACGTTATGGTATTATTTAACGAGGTGCTCACATCATAGCTGCGACTCGCTCCCACTCTCCCCAGATATCTCCTTACTCCTCCGGAAGCCTGAGGATCCTTCAGGTTATTCTGTTCGCCATCTGATCTATCATGTCACTCAACTCTAGTTGGACACCGGACGAATCGTCTGAAACCCTTCTCGAAGAGAAAGGCTGGTTGCAAGGGGCAGTGGTCAGCTCCATTGCATATGGCATTGGTGTTACACTGTTCTTTATGTGCTTCCACCTCCTGATCCGGCAAATGACCCGCACGAACTACAAAAAGAGCCTGCCTCTACTCATATACATCACCATAGATTTTATCCTCGGCACCTTGTTTATGGCATCACTGGCTGATTTCACACAACTCGCATTCATTCAATATCGCGATTATCCAGGCGGTCCGAACGCATTTGAGAATAACATGTTCGGCATTCCTGTGGATAATCTTGGAAACGTCTGTGGTTTTCTGATGATGGCTCTTTCAGATGGATTGGTCGTGAGTAGAGGTATTTGATGTTGAAAATATTATCGCTAATATATCTGTTCAGGTTTGGCGCTGCATGGTAATTTACAGAGGGTGTGTGGTGCCAGTATGGATCATCATGTTGTTCCCTTGTCTGATGTTCGCTGCATCCATCGGTCAGTTGCTTACTTTCAATGTCTGTTTGATTGTATCGGACGCTCACCATCGCATCCATTAGTTATGGGTATAATGTGGCTGCTTCAATTAACCAGCAATTCCCCATTTTTCACCTCGACTAACATCAACTACACCGTTCCATATCTCAGCCTTTCACTCGCACTAAACATCATCATCACGATCGTTATCGTACTTCGTCTACTCACATATCGTCATCGAATTACCAAAGCTCTTGGCTCTAGGTTCGGCGCTCAGTACACGTCGATTGCTGCGATGATAGTCGAATCTGCCGCTCTTTACTCCGCGTTTTCGCTGGCACTTCTAATACTCTTCCTTCTAAACAATCCCATCTCTGAAACATTTATTGAATCGCTACCTCAGATTCAGGTCAGCACTGGCAATTAGAGATGCATTCGCGCTGCTTATAACATGCCACAGATGATTGCAATGTTGCTAATAGTTTTCCGGGTCGCGCAGGGAAAGGGTTGGTCTCAGGACACCATGTCCAGGGTCATGACCTCGAAGCCATCAGCGCAAGCAATCCGTATGGGTGATTTCGGGTACAGTTTGCGGGATGGCTCCAAAACGTTCACTGGTTCCTCTGGCATTGAAGCGCATGCGACCTACAAGGGTAATGACCACGATTCAGCGGAAGCAGTTCAAGTGTGAGCAAGGTTGCTTGGATACCTACTGAGATAACAGTTGTAGAATGCTATGGGTCAGAGTATATGTAAAACAAATAGTTATTTAGTATACTTTGACGATGGACCAGCCTCAGGATTAAAAATATTCTTTTGTGCTCCACAATTATGTTAAAAATAATGAAACCTTGCATTGGCGTAGTTGTTCAATGGAAAGACATGAATATTAACCAGTGTATGTAGAAGATAGTGTATTAGTGTCCTGCCTGGTAAGGGCATGGGTACACATCAGTAAATTCACACATTTCTTGGCAGACCTTTTTTCGAAAATTAAAACTTATTTTTAACTTATTGACACTTATTCACCTTTATTCACTTGGCTGTTTGTTTTCACAAGTCAAAAAAGGAAGCGCATGACACACAAGTGCCGAAAAGTAGCATAAGATCAAAAAAGTCAGTTCAAGTATCCGAAACAGAAATAAGTACAGCAAGTAAATAAGTAGTTCAACTTGGTATGTAACCCGCGGCAGGTAGTAACTCGTGACCCATGTATTCATGTACTTGTTACAAGTAACATCGGTCACGTGGCCCCCCTATCATTTTCCCCTCATCCTTGCCCTCACCATCTACCGGCTCATCCTCCTTTACCGACTTTCCATTGACCGGATCCTCGGGACCGTTCCCGTCCCTCGCATCATCCGCCTCTATGCACGTGCACGCACGTTCCTCTCTTGATTCGACCACCAATGTGGTCCCGCACCTCTGACTCGGTCTGACTCGTGCCACCAATGTGGCTTTCCTCTTTCTGTTTCCCCTGACTGCGGATTCCCGCACGTTGTATTCTTACCGTTGGTCCGTTCCAACGTTTCTCGGTCTCATTCCACATTCGACCATCCACCACTAATCCGGCTCTGATGCCAGCGCACCTATACCATTCTCGCTTCCCCTTTACCCTTACCTACTGTGCGGTAGCCTTGCCCTTAACCCTCTCCACTTAGTATAAGTAGTCGGTCACATTGTACTAGATTCTCTAACTTGAATCTACTCAATCTTCCCTGGAACATACTTCTCTCTGAAGCCCCCTCAGCTTCAGTCTCTAGTATCTTTTCTTAGTCGCTCATCGCGACTAAGTCTACTTCGATCGACCTCATCGTACGGACAAGACTGTCCTTACCTTGAGTGACTTCTTAGACATCCGTCTACCAAGTCACGTGACATGCGCGTACTGTGATCGCTGCCGACTCGTCGTCGCCAGTCTCACTTGCCATACTGGATCCTTCCGGTTACCTCACCAACGTTAGCGGACGACGCCCCTCTTAGGGCTCCGCCTAACAGATCTATTTGAGTGCGTAACAGTACTAGACATATGGGTGTAGATACAATGTATATCAGTAGTAGCAACACAATAACGAGATCGACAGACTCACGAACTGTGAACAGCGGGAAATGACTTGGATCAGCGTGGCTTGAGCTCGAAGGGGGATCGACAGACTCATGAACTGCGAACAGCAGGAAACGACTTGGATCAGCATGGGTCTTGCTCGAAGGGGGATCGACAGACTCACGAACTGCGAACAGCAGGAAACGACTTAGATCAGCATGGGTCTTGCTCAAACGAGGATTGACACACTCACTTCCTGCGAGCGGTGGCAACGACTTGGATCAGCGTGGCTTGAACTCGAACAAGGAGGGTGCTGGAGGGCGCAGTTGGGCATGGTTGGATTGGGAGGATGCGAGAGATGTGCTGGGGGGTGTGTGGAGGGCTGCAGTTAGCAAAAATTGAAAGAACAATTGATAGATGCACGTACAGTACCCAAACCCAAACTATACAAACCGATTCCTTCAATCTGCATGAAGCTAAAGTCAGTATGACAAAGATGGGCGCATGCAGTTTCAGGATTTGTCAAAAATGAGCGCTGTGAACCATCACGCGTCATGTGTCATATTTGAACCACGTCAGTTTTTCACACAAAGTTGACTCTCAACGTTAACGTTCAACCTTGTCTGACTCTCAATCTAACTTCCATGCATCATCTCACATACCTCCATACCTCAGTGTCTGAAACTTCACTCTCATGGTCTCGCACCCTTTCGCACACCTCCCAGTAAGTTTTTTTATTTGTTTTTTTTTCCATTTTACTAAAAATGTCTGTGTCTGAAACTTCGCCCGTCCTTTCGCATGGCCTCCAAGTAAGTTTTTATTTATTTGTTGTATTTTCTTTTACTAATAATGTCTGCTTGCCTCAGCATCTGAAACTTCGCCCGTCCTTTCATGTACCTCCAAGTAAGTTTTTTTTCATTTTTTTAAATTTCCCTTGACTAATAATGTCCGCTTGCCTCAGTGTCCAAACTTCGCCTGTCCTTTCGCATACCTCCAAGTAAGTTTTTTTCATTTGTTTTACTTCCTTTTACTAATAGCGTCTGCTTCATTGCAGTCTGCCGCTTGCCTCATGTGCCGTCTGCCTTGTATGCTGCCTTTCATTCCTCGCATCCCGCCTTTCACCCTCTTCAAAATTTGCTGCTGCTGGCTCCCCATTCTTTGAGTTCGTTTCTGCATCTAGTTGCCACTGCCACAAGTAGTTGTATTGTTTCCCCACTAGTACTTAGTAGTCCTATCATGTAATTATCCTTGAATGCAATATTTTGTCATTTTTGTCGAAACAAGTGTGAAATAAGTAGACAATAAGTGAAATAAGTAGCCCCAACTTGCACTACTTGCAATGTGGGCTATTTTACAAATAAGTGCCAAAAAAGCCAACAAAAAGTTTGAAAAAAGTTGAAGTCAAGAGGAGGCATCTACTTTTTCGACTTAAATTGCCTTGTGGCAAGTTGATGGCAAGTTGGTGTCACCGTTCTTATGAATGACTTTTCCACTCCTTTTTTGGAATTACCCGGTGGCAAGTTGCAAAAAAGGAAGTTCAAGCAATGTGTGAATTTACTGATGCAGGTAAGGGCCAGTGTCCGAATCATCATGCAGGTGACACATTGGGGTTGTCAATATTTAGGACAGGTTTACAGCCTCATTGTATGAAATATTTGGAGTTTAAACTGATGTAAAGAGGGACATGTAGCTTCAAATTTAGTCATCATTGTGTACAAAATCCAAACCAGCTGGATACTGCTGAGACACAGTGAACTGCTCTCGAGATACTCCATGATACTCAAACAACTGCTGAACATCAGGAAATCTGCCATTTCCATGATGAGCTGAGAGATCTGAAGGAAATGATAAGCTGATGGACTATGTATGCAATATACTGTACATCTGAGGTCAGACCAAACAGAATGTACAGGCGAGACAGATGCTCAACCTGGCAGAATATCAACACCTGCAGAGTGATCATATGATCATTGAATCCAAAATACATCATTTCAGACAACACAGTATATCTATTCATCAGAAAAGCAGCAACTACAGCTCAACCAGAGTAATCAGATGCACACAAGGTCATGTTTCATGATCCTCCAGTACCACATGTTGTTTGCATATTGATTTCCTTATATGGCAAGTACAGATTACATAATCAGTTTGGTACATACAGAGAAGGGACTTACTGACACCTCAGTCCGTTACACTATGAGTGTACGACTGAGGTGAGATACTCATTATAATACTTAATTCATTCACTGACTTTCTTAGTATACACTCTTTTATTCTAGGTTAGTCAGTAGTCTGTTACACTACGAGTGTACGACTGAGTATACACTCTTTTATTCTAGCCTTCTGTTTGTTCCCGCGTATCACTACTTTGAACAAAAGGTTATGAGCCCTGCTTAATTCCAAGCACTCAAATAACCTAGTAGTGACATCTTTCTACTCCCTATACAATGTCCAACAACCCATCAATCTCGCAAGCTCAAGGGTCACACTCTCAACCAACTGCCTTGTCAGCATCCAGTTCGAAGAAGGTCATACAAGCCTCAAATCAACTCTATGATATTCCATCACTAGAGAATGATGGTTCGAACTTTCAGAACTGGAAATTTTGAGTCAAGAAAGTACTCATTGTATGATGTCTTTGGGGAATTGTCACTGGTACCAAAGTACAGCCCCCAGGGACAGATCCTGATGCACTCCAGGACTGGTTAGAGAAGAATGAAGAAGCGCATGCACAGATCACGTTGACATTGAAGGACGAACCATTAAATGGAGTCCTACATACAACGTTAGCATCAGATGCTTGGACAAAGCTATGTGAACATTACGAAGGGAAGGGAAAGCAGGGTATAGCCTATTTAATAGGCGAATTATTCTGTGGAACTCTGTCAGATGAATCCCAAATGGAACCTCAGTTAAATGTGATGTGTCAGAAGGCTCAAGTGTTGAACTCACTTGGACAGACTCTCGATGACTTCCTTGTAGCTATTGCTATAGTCATATCACTGCCTACTTCCTACTTGACTCTCTGAACAATACTCATGTCAATGAGCAACAAGATCACAATCGAAGGTACTATCAGCCAGATCCTGGTCAAGGAGAAGTCGTGTCGAGGTCCAGACTCCCAAACGGCCCTTGCAGCCAGGACTTCAGACAAGCCAAAGGAGAGTTCAAAGACAGATAAGAAGAAGAAACCAGGCAATTGCAACTATTGCAAGAAGCTGGGCCATTGGGAGAGAGACTGTTGCAAGAAACAAGCTGAAAAGGCTAAAGGACCTGACAAAGTCAAGGACAATGAGCAAGCAAAGCCCAAGACTGAGTTATCAGCAAAAGTAGCAGCTGTAGTCAAAGAAGACGCACCAGCATTGCAACTGTTCATCGCACATGACTCTAAGGATGAACCAAACTCTGTGGAATGGATTGTTGATTCCGGTGCTTTGGCAAGCATGTCGTGTCGTCGAGATTGGTTCAGGACATTTCATCCTTTAGTCCCAGCGCAGCAAGTCGTCATTGGAGATGGAAGGTCAATCAAAGCTACAGGAATTGGTAGCATTGAGCTTGAAGTTGAAGTTGGAAAAGGGAACATGCACCGAACCATACTGCAGGAGGTGTATTATGTCCCTGCTCTAGATGGAAACTCACTGTCAGTGCCACGTCTGACAAGCAAAGGCTTCGAAGCAATCTTTGACCAATGCACCTGCACAATCACTTGAAACGGTGTAGCACTCGAGCTCGCGCTAGGCTCGTATTCACTACTTTCCCGATATACGTTCAATGCCCGTCACTATCCGCTGTAACCCGCACAACCCGACGCTAACCCGACGCTAACCCAACAAAACCCGCTAACCTGAAACCTGAAAACATCGGACCCGACGTTTTTGACATCAGACTTGTAATTATACCTTCGGACTTTGTTTCCCACGCTTCAGACTATCTTCCTTTTGATATAACTAATTATTCTAAATCCAACAGCAAGCCCCTCGGGTCGAACGCACTTGTCTTGCAAGTATAGCAGACTAGGCTGTGCACGACCACAACATTTTTATATTGCTGGCTACTTACTTCGTGTAGTGCCCAGCAATTGTTGTATCTCTACAACGGTGTGGGTACAACAATTCAGATGGTGTATACTGAACAATGTGTTGGGTCTTGCAGAACCTAGCTGCTATTCGACCCTAAAGGGTTTCTGGACCAGGCTCAAGGCTCAGAGGAGAGGAAATATGATAGAAAACAGCTGAAGACTCAGACTCATAGTGGAACTGGTGAAAAGCTAACTTGATTATGTAAGCTACAAAAGTGCAAACATAACACTAAGGTAAGAACAGTCTCTACAAGCCTAGCCAGGAATCAGTTCCTACAACGGGTCCATAGTGGCACTAGTGACATGACGACAGTCCTTATACATCTTGAGAGGACAGACCTGTAATAGCGAGAGAGCCTATATCATTAAAGGCCCAAGTCAGCTATTAAATGCCGCAGAACCAATTAGAGCACTCACAGCATGCTTGTACTCATCAAAGGCATCAATGGAGACTTGGCATCATCGACTCACACATACCAACCTCGATGCTGTGAAGAAGCTGTATGCAAAGGACATGGTCAGAGGCATGGATGTTTCCGGGTCAACAGCTCATGAAACAGACATATGCAAGGCATGCCTCAAGGGCAAACAATCCCGGAAACCAATTCCAGATGAATCCAAAGTCGAAAATCCTCGCATTCTCCACAGAACATACTCAGACATCTGCGGTCCAATGGAAACAGCTGTGCGCACGGGTATCATTATTTCATAACATTTATTGATGCCTATTCACACCACGTCGTCATCAAGCTGCTGAAAACAAAGGATGAAGCACTTGGACTCACAAAGACATATATTGAGCATGCAGAGCTTGAAACTGGCGAACATGCAAATGTCTTTCAAAGTGATGGAGGGGGAGAATATGGTTCAAGCCAGTTCCTGAAATACCTTGAGTCAAAAAGTATACATCACGAAAAAACGAACACTTATACCCCTCAAGAGAATGGTGTGGCAGAGCGAATGAATTGCACGCTAGTCGAAAGTGCACGGGCCATGTTGAATGATGCAGAATTACCAAAGACGTACTGGGGTGATGCTATCTTGTATGCAGCACACGTTCTCAACAGGGTACTGACTCGTGCCTTGAAGGAGAATATGACTCCTTATGAAGTCTACACTGAGAACAAGCCATTAGTTGCACACCTAAGAGTCTTTGGTTGCAAAGCACATGCGCACATACCGGATGAACGACGCCAAAAGCTCGATGCAAAGTCCATTGAGTGTGTT
Source organism: Suillus discolor (assembly GCF_016758755.1). NCBI lineage: Eukaryota > Fungi > Basidiomycota > Agaricomycetes > Boletales > Suillaceae > Suillus > Suillus discolor. The sequence continues at coordinate 12,819 of NW_024541312.1, forward strand.
CATCTAGGATATGCCAAGCATTGGAAGGCATACATCTGCCTGCAGAGGTCAAGTGGGCAGATATTGGAGTCTAGGGACGTAGTGTTCGATGAAGGGGACTGCAGAGGGTCAAGCCGAGTGAAGATAACTGTTGATGATACTGAAAATTGCCAAGTCAGTCAACAGCAAACACAATCAAAGCCAAATACCCTACTGGCAGATCCAGATTCAAATGAAACAGGACAAACGCACATCAAGGAGGTTGCAGATGTAGAAAATGAAGACACCCCACAAGCCTTTGAAGAACCAGCAGTCTCTACAACTAGTCAGCATGAAACTAGTTCTCAGCAACTGCGATGCACCTCAGCAAGACGTCGCATGATGACAGCAGGTCCTCCAGTTCCATATCCACATCCTGTTCCCCCATGCAAAGCCAGACAATCAAACCACTTATGAAAGAAACCAGTCCCTGACAATGATCCTCGTTATTTTGTCAATGCATACAAGAAATCAACTGTTACGCTGACCGTCGGTCGGCATGTGCGAACTAGGATAGGTCTTCTCAGCGACGACTTGAGTGAGTCTACTGAAGCTGAGCGTGGTCTAGCCTTGACGGAACGTCAAGGATTCCTCCGGCGATCTCGGTAAGACGGCGCTCGTCGAGATGCAGGGCTAGCGGATACGTGCTAAGTCGTATGGGGGCGACTTAGAAGTGCGGTCTCACACAAGGAAGCTGGTAAGGCTTAGATGAGCAAGTTCTGGGATGAACCTAGTAGATTAAAGTAAAGTCTAAGTACAATAATCTGTGTCTACTTATAGGGAAGTACTACAAGTATTCTAGCTCAGTCTGTAATCAATAGTATATCGTAAATCTATGATAGCCAGACATGAGGTTCAGATAAGATACATGAGGCTTAACCTCTGATCAAGCATGCTGCGCCAAGGGCAGCTGCGCATAGGTACAGGAAGCGCCGAGAGCGCTCCGGATCTTCATGAAGCGACATGCGTTATGCATGCGCTGATCTAGGGTGACCATGAGGCGTACAGCCCTCATGGATCAGGCACAAGGCCATCTAGGCCAGGGGCGGGTCATAGCGCCAGGGGCGGGGTCACAGCGGTCCAGACCGCTATCTTTCTAGGCGCAGGCGGCGCACCGCCGCGCGGGGAGTCTAGCAGAGCGGGGGCAGGTGTAGGCAGAGCTGGGGCTCTTGTAGGTGTTACAGATGCCTGTAACATCAACACTCAAAACTCACTGAGAAGACACCATCGAGGATGAAGAAGAGAAGGGTGCTGTCATGGATGAGTATGAGAGTGAGAAGGAGCTTGCGGATGAAGAACATGCTTACCACACTGTAAAGAGTTGATTCTGTGTGGGCTCTACAAAGTGTTCCCTTCAGAACTCAATGTGCGAGTGATATGCTCGTCCCAAAGAGACTGCCTATAGAAATACTCCTTGATATAATGCAAGGGATATCTTGTTAAGATCGAGGATGAGAGAAAGGAAAGTTACCAAGAGCACGCTCGATGTTCCGAGGATGTGTCCGAAGTACCAAAGTACTCGTCCGAAGTGGTCCGAAGGTGGTCCGACATCAAGAAACGAAGGTCTGAGGTTGCACGAAGCGTCCGAAGAGCTTCCGATGAACAGCGAGTGTTCCGAGAGAAGTACGGCAGGTGTATCGAAGTATAAGACTCGCGAAGTAAAACTAAGCAAAGTCTATCGGAAAGAACTTAGAGACAGCGAGAAGCGAAATGGCAGTGGTCAAGCCAAACAATCGTTCCGAATGAACAAAGATCAATTGCGCGAAGTACGACTATCTGAAAGTGACTCTACTAACTATGACTTGTAGCAGGGAAAGTGAAGTGTAGTGCGAGTAGCTAGCGAGGCAGATTATATCCTACAGCGTGAATGTCTGGAAACTGCATAGGCGAAACCAGTAGCAAGATAAGACATCCAAAATGTAATAAGACTCGAGGCGAGCCGCTACAGAGATATGCATGTAATAAGGTGCAAGGTGTGTTGTTATACATGTAACCGACAGGCCGACAACATATGTGCCCCTAGACATAATCAATAACAGATAACCAAGTGAAAAACACACCAGCGAAGTCAAACAGACACAGATGGGACATGGTACGGAGGATCGGAACTGTATACAGGCCTCAGGAATGGACAGATGACCTTCGGATGACTCGGACAAGTGCGCGGAACTCTCAGAAGGTAAATGGAGTGTCGAGGAATATGTATGTGGGATACCTATGGGTTTGGCAGGATATGAGCCCAACACCGATCCGAGTGCTACAACGTGGAGATGGCCGAAGATCCTAAGACATTCGAAGAATCAGTGAACTGGCCGGATGTGGACCTATGGCAAGCAGCCATGCTAGAAGAGCTGAGAGTCTTTGAGAAGATCGGCTTATATGAGGAAGTTGAGAGACCAAAGGGACGGAAAGTCGTTGATTCTAAGTGGGTATACAAGGTCAAACGGGGACCTACCGGCGAAATAGACAAGTATAAGGCCCAGTTGGTTGCTAAAGGCTTTACCCAAGTCGAAGGGATCGACTATACCAAAACCTTCGCACCGGTCACAAAGTTCTTGACCATCCAGATCCTCCTAGCATTAGCAGCGAAGCTTGACCTTGAAATCCATCAGATGGATGTAAAGTCAGCATTCCTCAATGGTGAGCTAGACGAGGAGACATACCTAGAGTTGCCCCCAGGTTCTCATGGCTCACAGGACCAAGTCTGGAAGCTCAAACAAGTGTTATATGGTCTAAAACAGGTGCACATGGCCTGGTACAAACGACTCCAGACTGTATTCAAGGGACTCGGCTATATGCAATGTGAATCTAAGCACAGCATATTCTACAAGGTCAAGGACAAAAAATTCATCATAGTCGCAGTATATGTCGACGATAAGATGATTTTTTCAAATGATCTGAAACTCATAAATCAGCTGAAGATGGAGTTAGAAGATGAGTATGATCTAACAGACCTTGGAGAAGCATGATGGATTCTGGGCATGGAGATCATTAGGGACCAGAAGGAGAGGACAATTCACCTTGTTGAGCGTTCCCAGAAGTTCAGAAATGGTTGATGAGTTGCTTGAATACTCGAAGTCCAGTAGAATTAAATGTAATTTTTTCCTATGTCTAGAAGTCTGAGTCAAAGATGAGAAATTGTTTGTGAGGGAATGAGAATTCAGATGGATAGTGGGAGATGGAGAATGTAATTGGTCTGATGAGGACATTGTAGCTATTGTCGAAGTTACTCCAGAAATTACCGAATATACTCAATACTCCAATCAATACTGCATATTGAGTAGCATGCAGTGCCCTTCATGTGGAAAGTGCTTTCCAAATGACAAAATTGTTCTATGAAATCTAAATCAACCTACCTCACAATGTTTCAGTTGGAATGATAACTTGATTTACTTCTCAGGACCACCAGTGCAACCCCAAGAACCTCAAGCCTCACTGCCAGAAGATGAAATGGACGATGCATAGATGATGGAAGACCATCCCGGGCCAGAAGATGGGGATACTGGTGTAAAGGCTGATGATGGGGAAGAAGTGGTGGTTTATGTTGGTGTGGCAAAGACCTGGGGTAGAGGAACCATGTTCATGAAGCAGTTCAAGTCTGACACTTACACTGAGGAGAGGGTGAGCAATCCATATTTTCCATTCACTGGAAAACCAGACTGGGAGATGGCAGCATTCCTTCTTCAGTCAGACTCAGCATGGCAGACATTGATGAGTTCCTCAAGCTTGAATTTGTGAGTCTATTTGTGTTGCATGTAAGAATGTCTGAACTCAGGTAAAATTAGAACAGAAAACTACCACTTTTATTTCACTCTTTGAGAGAGCTCAGAGGACGTGCTGAAATGCTGCCATCTCCACCTCAACAATGATGAAGACCCTCCGGATATTTTACCGGGATCAAATCAAGTGCCTTCAGTCACTTCTTAGCCACCTCATGTTGGCTGATAGTTTTGATTTCATCCCACACAAAGTCTATGTTGAGGCAGAACATGCCATTCGTGTTGACTATGGTTTCATGACTGGTGATCATGCTTGGGAACCTCAGGTACATTCAACTCTCAACTTCTTCAGCAAAGCTAACCAATAATACAGGAAGATTTGCCTGATGGCATGACCCTACTTGGTGTGGTCCTCTCCTCAGACAAGACCAAGGTCAGCAACCTCGCTGGCAACTGCTATGCCCATCCGCTCCTCATCACTCTCGCCAATATCAACCCTGATGTATGTGCTAAAGGATCCCTCCAGGCATAGGGTTTAAAAGTCCGGTTAAGTCTGGTCTTTTGACCAATTTTCAAAAGACCGGACCCAAACCAGTCTGCCCAAACTCAACCTTGTACTACAACCTGGACCGAACTCTTAGAAACCGGTCGAGTGCAGTAGCAATGAGGTTCGCAGTTGGTTGCAGATGCAACCAGTCTGTAATTGCATAGGACTGGTTAGGACCACTCTGGAAGTCTGGTCGGTAAGTGTACTCGCACTTATATTTGTGTATTTGACTGATTATTTCATTTAGACACATTATTCTATGTATCCTACACTTGCAAGAATCGCTATGGACATCTGTGCAATTCCTGCATCATCTGTACCCTAGTAGTCTGTATTATCCAAGTCATGTTCATTTGCATAGGTAAATATTTGTGTTTCACGCAACTGGTCCTGGTATAGACCAGTTGCAGTCGACTTTTCATCAGTCTGATGTTAGACGTCAAACGAGGCAACTGGCAACTGCAAGATGTCAAATTAAGGGAAACCAAGACCAAAAATTTGGTCTTGAAAAGTTGTGGTACAGTTTGGTCTGCGGTCTTTGACTGGTTGCGCAACTGGACTTTTAAACCCTATCCAGGCATACATCAGGCAATTGACCACAGTATGACAAAGACTTAGCTAGCTTTACCTGATGAATAATATTGAAAATATACATCATAATTGCAGATCAAATGATAAAGGAATAGATAGGTAGACTACAGTGGCAGTATCTTCCAAATGCAACATATTGGCAGACTTATTGGGATCCACTAGCATAATGTTATGTGTTTGTCATATATATATGGAGACAACAAAGAGTTACCTAGTGATAGCAAGCTGCTGATTTGTCACCAAACATGCTTGGGTTTATATAGGTAGGTTCCGATGGCAGAGTCCACAACCACCGACAGTATGCCAGGAGGTGACAAAGAATTACCTAGTGATAGCAAGCTGCTGACTTGTCAGCAAACATGCCTGGGTTTATATAGATAGGTTCTGATGGCAGAATCTACAACCACCGACAATGTGCCAGGAGGTGACAAAGAGTTATCTAGTGATAGCAAGCTGCTGACTTGTCACCAAACATGCCTGGGTTTATATAGGCAGGTTCCGATGGCATAGTCCACAACCACCAACAATGTGCCAGGGGTGATAAAGAGTTATCAGTCAAAAGCAAGTTAGTGCCATCTTGCCTTGCCTATACCCCTGTCACAGTATGAAGATTCCCATGTTATAAAATGAGTGATCCATCTTCATGCACACAGTATTGCATCGAATAACACCGAATATTCATTAATTACATTACTAGGGTTCACAAGCATTTGCAGTACAGTACATTTACGAGACACAATGAACTAATTAATAGTACTAGCGGCTCGTTCTCGAAGGGCAGCACATTTTTCCCGAATTTTCGCCAGTGCACTATTTTTGCTGATACTGCGCTGTGAGGAGGAAGAATTAGGAAAAATTCGACTACACATGATATTAGCTTGAAGCTTGAGATTGATGGAATACATTACGAACCGAGTCCACCAAGTCATCAAATCACCTACTTCAGCACTTTCATCAGGATCCTCCAATAGGTCAAGAATGCTATGGTAGAAGTTTTCGGAATCCATGACTGTATCGGTACGTGAGAATACAGACGAGGAACTTAACGAAAACCGAATCTTGAGGAATAATCAATAACAGATACATAAGAGGTGAAATTCGTACACACCTGCATGGCAATATATGCGAGGGAACCTTTAGTTGCGGATTTCATTCCATGGAGGTATGCGTTGCCGGAGCGTGTGGCTTTGGGCTCCTTATCCACTGAGCTTGGAGACATGAATACATGTTTGAAGCCCTATCAAGAGAAATCGTTGCAAAGTGAGAGTTTTATCACAAATGGAATGGACTCACGGAGACGAGTATCTCGCTTCTCAGTAAGCCCCCCCACGGATCTTCGGAATCATAAACATAGCCAGCATATAGAAACATGGGCCACTGGTCACCACGGACTGCGGTTTCACCGCTCTTGAGACTTTGCTTGGTTCTGGATAGCATCATGACATTTAGTTTGTGGAATAGTGGGTCTTCAGACTTACTCTGCATTCGACCAGTCGAGGCCTGCGGGGCAGAGCAACGCACCAGTGATATCATGATTGAACCCCCGGTCGGACTTGATGTTTCGGGAGAGAGGTGGTATGACTGCCTGACCTCTGGGCACAAGCCATTCGAGGACAGCAGATTTGAGGGTCTTAGTGTCATCCCCTCGAGCACCAGAGGCCCCTTTACCTAACTGCAAAAGTGAGCACTGTAATCTTCCAACATACAAAAACTAACTTACCAGTTCTCCTACGTGGATAACATTTTCCTCTTCGTCACTCGTCAGACAATCCATAAGACCAGGATAAGAATCTACGAGTTCCATAAATACCCTATGTTCCTGCCAAACGCTAACGTTGACAGTATGTTAAGTTCTGGCAGCATATAAGTGCAACTGAACTCACTCAGCTGGGAAATCCTCTATGGGTGAGTCCTGCAATTCTTTGAGCCAGAGGATACCTGCTGTCAGGAGCGCAGGATAGTTGCATAGTGCAATAACTGTACGACCAAAATGTCGACCATGCAGAACAAGTGGATTTGACGAAGTCCTGGTCAGGAAAAGTTAGGAATGCAAGGATTCACTACTGACAGAACACGTATGCCTTTTTACGTGGACCCATATGAAGCGCTGAGCCACTGCGCTTGTGCGATGGTTCACTAGGAGAGGGATTATTTTCATCGTTACTCATACCAAACTGTACAAGGTGGTTCTGATACCACAGAAAATGAGACACTTTATAAGTCTGAAGACCAACAGTACGTGATGACAACAAACTCACCGACTGAGCGCCATCGATATCGTAATACTAAAATTCTCGTCATCCGTTCGCCATCGATATCGTAATACTAAAATCCTCGTCGTTTGAGCACCATCGATTTCATAATAAGAAATGGACTCACCGTTCGAGGAATATAAATATTGGAGTGCATGATCATCGCAAAGAGCTACATCACAGGCACTATAGCAAAAACGATCAGTGTCCTCACGCGCAGCAGTGAACATTTACACCTTCCATGGCCAGCTCACCCTCTCTGAAGAGATACATCAACGTTAGAAATGATGCAACACCAGAGTACGTTCTTCCAAGTCAGTGTCAGGAGGGTGATATTAAACTAATCAATTTACCTCAAGTTCCTCAGTGTGAACACCAAGGAGATCTAATGCAGATCACCGACAAAGATACAGACAAGCAAGATCTAAGCTACATCAAGTTAGAGAACAGCTCAAGGACGCGGAAAGAACTGCTGCGTACCTTTTGGACAAGGTGCATATGCATATGTACAGGTATAGGTGGCTTGAAGAGTACTACCACGCAGAAAATCTTGAGCACCATATGCCCCATGACATTCACGTGCCTGAGGTTCCCTGGCAGATCCCAAGAGGTGCTTCTTCTCCCTGCTTCTCTCCATATGTAGGGTGGGAAGATATAGGTTCAGAATGGGGAGAGCATAGTGATGGACATGATATTTGAGTTTACGTATATCTCACATATCTAAGGATGAAACAGTTTGACTCCATATACGTGCCACACCTAAGCTCCACCTCCTGTCAGTGCGCTTCACAGTCTACTGTATGCAGACCAGTATTTGTCAATGACATTTTCGTATGTTATATATAAATGATGGTAATTGGGATACTTGAGATAGGTACAACAAAAAAAAGCCAGAAGCGAGTCCAGAGTCCAGAATTTTTTATTGTTGCATGAGGATTGGCATGTGAAGTCGTGTTAGTGATGTGAAGAGAGACAGCAGCCTGTGCTTGCGAAGATCGGGCTTGAGCCGCACCATTCCGTAGCATTGCTATTGGGAGGGCAAACGGTGCTTGTGGCAGGGTTCCTGGGTTTCAATAGAATTATTTACATCCGCTTTTCTCTTGCTGATGCATTCCTGTGTGATATGAGAGGGGGTCTAAATACTTGAGAAGGACAAAGATGACATACAGGTTTGCCCTTGGTATACGGAAGGAACATCGACAGCTGCTGAGGGACGCAAAGCTCGACATCTTCACCGCTTCATCTTCCAGAAAGACGACTTTGAACCCAGTGGAGAGGGTGGGATCGAGATGGTGTACCGTGACCGTGAGTATTGGGGTATATGAGGTGGAATAAAGAAGACTGGCCACTAAGGGTGCTTGTATGCGATACCCATGATCGAGAGTGGAGGTGGTGTCATACAGAAACCTGAGAATATCGAGGTCAGGAAAAACAACACTGAATGAGACATTAACGACGTACATGAGCATGATCTGGTAAGTCGTCAAAAAACCTTGGGGTATTAGGCACTAGGGGACGATGATTGGCTGATGGACTGGACACCGTGTAACATCAACCTACATATGTTTATATGATTTATGAAATCTGATTATAAGTGTCACGTACAGTGAGGACCGATTTGTCATAAGTTCCTCAAGGCCAGTTTCTTTGACTATCGCAGAAATGTTCCGAATGTACCCAACGGCTTTTGTTCACCGCAGCTAGTAACTAGTATTATTTATTATCAGGCAGCGTTGCATCTACTCACAACTCTCAAGTCAATCGCTAGTGAGACAAGATCATCTCTACCAAAACTTTCTCAAGTCTAACGTACCAAGGCAAGTCAAAGTCAGTTATCGGATTTACTACAGTAATAAGGAAAACAAGAAGGTAAAGTGCTTCCTACGATCTACTACGCAAATAAGGGGAGTGAACACTTCATGGCTGGAAAAGGAATTCATCAGCGGAAGAAACATCTTGATATAGTGAATGACTATTCCAAACTCCGTCGGAATTCGCCTCAAACTTCAGTGACTAAGCGGGTATTTCTGGCTGGGTTTGAATATATTGCCATTCACTATATGAGCGCACCGACCCATTGTTGTGATTTCTTTTTCGAATCGTGAGACTGACACGATGACCCAGATTTTCATTGTGATTATGTAGAGTAGTACGGTGATTCAGGTGATTGGAGCTTTGGCTGGCGGTGGCCCACATCTGGCGGCCGCAGTTGTGGACTGGCTATGACTCGGACAAATATTCTATTGCATACAACCACTGGTACTAGTACTTACCAATATCAACTGGGATGGAAATTTTCACACATTCTATATCATTCACCCTAGATTTTGGAGTTATATACTATAATAGGGCCGGGACTTAACAATTGAGTCCGCACGATTCCGAGTCCCCAGCGTCACTTGAAGCCAACAAAAGAAAGTTCTCAGTAGTGGCTGCAACTGATACCCTAGTAATTGCCTCAAAATTAGTCATTCACTATAAATACTGATCATGCGCATTTGCAGGTCTTCTTTCTAATATTCCAACTACTTCGATACATACATACAGTACTACTGCATACAATGTAGGATAGACTTCTGAAGAGATCAACACAGTAAGTATACCAGTATACTTTATAAGATGAAGTTAACGTGAAGACTGCACAGACTTATAATGACAAAACGTGCGGCACTAAAGAATGATCCTGTCGGCGTTGGACGTCCCTCGAAGCGCATCAGGAGTAAGGAAGGTGAGTCATGATAGTATTACATCGTCATTGTAGTTGCTCACAAGTATGATACAGAAAATTGCACGCCATCTGCACTAAATGATGCAGGTGCATGGCGTTTTCTAGAACGGTACCTCGAGTCCGATCTGGGCTACGCACAGATGGAAGACGGATTGATATTGTACCTTGGCGATTGATATTGTGCGGATGACTGGGCAGATGCCAGGCTCGCACTATTCTCCAGTGATGGCGACGACGCCGAAGCGATGAAAAACCTGGCCGCCCTGAAAAACAAGTACATAGTACCCGAGACCTCTTCATCAAATTCGGTGCCCACAGCTACATTCAGATCAAAGCGACGACGAGTAAGTGTAAGATTCACTCCTGTAAATATATACTAAAGAAATATAGTTGAAAAGTTGTGTCTTCGTCGACAGTGAAGCAGGAGAAGGTGGGAAGAGGAAGAGGAAGAGGAAGAGGAAGAGGAAGAGGAAGAGGAAGAGGAAGAGGAAGAGGAAGAGGAAGAGGAAGAGGAAGAGGAAGAGGAAGAGGAAGAGGAAGAGGAAGAGGAAGAGGAAGGCCCCCCTGCACATCCTCGGAAAGTTACAACTTTGCCAGGACCGTTGGCTAAACATACACTGTCCACGAAGATCAATGAGATCTTCAAGTCATACGAAGCTCGCGCCTCTAAACCGTCAGGAAGACGTATTCCTTACAGAGCTGCCTGGTCTCCCGACACGATTGATAACAGAATGTATCTGCTCAATCTTCACAGTAAGTCCATTTTCAGTCAAGTAGCATGTTATTCATTAGTTCGCAGGAAGCGTTACGGACTACATTGCAGAATATCTTCAAAAAAAAGGGTTCCCTGTTACCGTGTCGCCCTGGGTACCGGGCCAGCTTTACGTGGTCTCAGAGAGTCCCCGGGCTATTAGTTCATCACTTCCGACCTCACACCAATTCTCTGTGAAAGATTATTTTCTCATCTCGGATGAAGAGCATGCAGTTGTTGAACACTCACGATTCCAACTGCCCAGCCCAGGGTGGGCAAGAATCAAATGCGGCAAGTACAAGAATGCTATAGGCTACGTCAACAGCTTGAAATTGAAGGACGGACGATCTGGCCCTTTTGTCTCGCTCTTAGTTGCTTTACAGGACTTTCCCTATGACATGCCCAAGGGATCTGTGGCGCTGCTAGACCGATCTCGCCTTCCGGCTGGCAAGGAAGTATCTGACATCATTATCGATCAAAAAGTCGTAGGATGCTCGTATAAAGGAGAACAGTATTACATGGGGCTGTTGCTGAAGAATTTTCACCATGATCTCTTAGACCTCGTAACCATACCTCACCCCTATGAAATTCGACTACACATTCAGTCCAGATGGGACACACCTTTCGTGAAGATTACTCAGCGGGCATTTTCGATGGAGTTCCTGCGCACAGGCGACGCGGCCAGGGTCATTACCGGAGAACTTGGTGCTGAGATTGGTGAAGTCGTCTCGACAGACCACAGCTCCATGTGTTTGGAATTTGACATTGATGGACACAAAACGCAATGGGAAGTTCGCCTCCAGGACGTCGAGCATGTGTTTCGGGTCGGCGATACCATTCGAGTCGTAGCAGGTATATACTTGGGTCTAGAAGGTTACATTGTTAGAATGACGGATGACGTATTTCATATCTGTCAAGCCTCTACTAATGAAGAGGTAGGTCTCTGGCGTATATAGAAATTTGCAAAACTAACTTCCAGCACATAGGTCGAGGTTCCGAAGTACTACGTGAATCGTTGTTCCCTGAAGCACACACTCCACGCACAGCTGCCAATGCAGCAATTTTTTGAACCTGACCCTGACATCAATACCATTCAAATCGGAGATTATATAAAAGTATTTACGGGAGAGCACTTTGGGAAATGTGGCGTCATGGAGTGGTTTCCTTCAGGAGGGACTATGCTGTGGTTCCAGTGTACGGACACTATGTTGACCAATGACGACATACTCCGACCCCGGAGTATTCAAGTTCCAGTGGCAATGGTCCAGCGGACGCATCTCCTCCCAACAATAAAATTCATGAAAGACAGGGGCTATGATGTTAAGCCTGGAGATTTGGTGAGAGTTGTTCGTGGGCCGGAGTATCAGACAACAGGGGTCGTACAGAGTGTCAAGATTCCAAACACTCGCTTGACAATACTATCGGACAGCGATCATACACTCGTAAGTTCAATGTACCTCAATTCGAACACCTCTAACTCATCACAGATCGACGTACCAATCGGATTCGTGTCGAAGTTACGCAACACAAGCATGGACTCATTCAAACACGTAATTAATAAAAAAGTATTCATTATTGGAGGTAGCCTGAAGGGCTATCAAGCTACGCTGTGCGATGTCGGGCAAGAGAATTGCACTGTTGCTATACACAGGCAGAAGCGTACAGTACTCAAAAGTCTTGATGTTGTCACCAGGTGAGTGGAGCACCTATTTTCATGCTGATTCAATTGCTTACTGCGGTTCAGTTATGGAATGAGACTAAACGGTTCGATACTCGAAGAGTGCGATCTACTTACATTCTGTGACATCCGAACAAAATCGTATGTGAAGGCGCCATCTCGAAGTGTCACACCCCCATCCGAAAAAATAGTTCTCTCGAGCTTGAACACCGATGCTATTCCGTCATCTTCTAACATCTTGTCCCACTGGACCTCCAGGCCTGAGGATATCGACATAGTGCTCAATCAGTCACCAACCGCCAATCCCAGTTCAGCATCTGACCCTTGGACTGTCCACGAGAACGACATCCGGGACAGCATTGAGGCCCAAGCAGAGAAGCTTCAAGACAATGGTGAGTCCCCAATGAAGGCGTCATACTATTAAACTTACTTTATTCTGATAGGCCCAGTTCCCTGGTTGATGAAGAAGGAGTTTTCTTCGGTGTTACTCAAGCACCACGCATTGTTGAAAGTCTCTCTGAGCTTTGATTATGGCAGATTATCGAAACGATTCGTATCAACTGCATGTCCTGACCCCTTCTACGGTGCTAACATCAGGCATTTGACCACAGTATAACAAAGCTTTACCTAACTTTATCTGATATATAAAATAAAACATATCTATCACAATTGCATGCCACTTTATAAAGGAATAGATGAGTAGACTACATAGGCAGAATATTCCAAAGCTATCCTATTGGCAGACCTATAGTAGTAAGTTGTGATCTACCTATCATGATGATCTTTTTATTGTCAAATCTACCAACTGTGACATGGGTGGCTTCCAATTACAAGGTCTGCCATCACTGGCACTCTGCCCAGGTATGACAAACTGTACCCAGCTATATATAGGCAGCCTCCATTTGTGAGGTCTACCATCATCAGGTATTTGATAAAATATAGCAAAGTCTTATCAAAACTGCAGAAAACTTGATAAAGAAATAGATAGGTAGACTATGTAGGTGAAATCTCTCATAAGAAACCATATTGGTGGACCTATAGTAGTAAGCTGCAATCTATCTAGCATGGTGATGTTGTTATTGTCAAATGTACCAAGTCTAACTAGCTATATACATGTAGCTTCTAATTGTAGGGCCTGCCATCACTGACATTATGCTCAGGTATGACCAACTGCACCTAGCTATATATAAGCAGACTCCAATTGTGAGGTCTAACATCATCAGGTATTTGATGAAATATAGCAGAGCTTTATCAGAACTGCAGAAAACTTGATAAAGGAATAGATAGGTAGACTACATAGGTGGAATTTCCCATAAGCCATCATATTGGCAGACCTATAGTAGTAAGTTATAATCTCCTAGCATGGTGATGTTGTTATTGTCAAATGTAGCAAGTATGAGACCTTTGGTAGTCAGTTATAATTAGTTATAATTTATCTACCATGGTGATGATGTTATTGTCAAATGTACCAACTATGACTAGCTGTATATAAGCAGCTTCCATTTGCAAGGTCTGCCATCACTGGCAATGTGCCCAGGTATGACCATGAATTGTTAGACGTACCTCCCCTTACCAAAGCTGCTTCTGATTGTGAAGTCTACCATCATCAACAATAAGTCTTGGCACTACAATGAGTTGCCAGGCCACAGCAAGTTGTTGATTCTATACCAAATGCATCTAGCAATATATAGGGAGTTTTTGATGGGGGGAACAAACATCTTTGACAGTGAGTTGAAGCACTACAATGAGTCATCTTGACAAAGCAAAATGCTGGTACATTGTCAGACATAACTACTCTTACATGTACTGTTTCCAATGGTGGAGTCTAACATCATTGACAGGGAGATCATGAGTTATCTCACCAAAGCAATAATTCGGTCACACATAGTATTACACACATGTAGATGGATTCATTGTGTTCTAGTATTATCTTTACACAACATTGTCTTGCATTCATTGATTACGGAGACGATACAAAACAACAAAATTATGAGAAATATCATATTAATTTGTAACAGTAGTAGCTCGCTCCTGAAGGGCAGCACATTTTTCACGAATCTTCGAGAGCACGCTGTTTTTGCTAATACAACGCTGCGACGATGAAGAATTAGGAAAAATGCGACTGTACAAGGTATTAGTTTGGAGCTTGAAGTGTATGGAATGCATAACGAACCGAGTCCACCACAGCATCAGGTCGCCTACCTCCTCACTTTCATCAGTATCTTCTAACAGGTCTAGAATGCTATGATAGAAATTCTCCGAGTCTGTGACCGTGTTGGTACGGGAGAATATGGACGATGAACTCAACGAAAATCGAACCTAAAATAACAATTAACAGGAAAGGAATGCGGTAATGAATTTGCTACGTGCCTGCATGGCAATATAGGCCAAGGATCCTTTAGTAACAGACTTCATGCCATGAAGGTACGCATTTCCGGAGCGCATTGCCTTTGGCTCCTTATCCACTGAGCTCGGTGACGTAAATACATGTTTGAAACCCTATGAAAAGGACCCCGTTATGTGCGAGAATTTTAAATAGACTCAAACTCACGAAAATAAGTATATCGCTCCTTAATAATCCCTTCCATGGATCTTCGGGATCGTAAACATAACCTGCATATAAGAATATAGGCCATTGGTCACCACGAACTGCGGTTTCACTGCTCTTCAGACCCTCCTTGGTTCTGGGTAGAGTAATGACATTTCAGTTATTTTGCGTGGTGGAAAGACTTACTCTGTGTTCGACCAGTCAAGTCCTGCAGGGCAAAGCAACGCGCCCGTGACTTCGTGGTTGAATCCTCGGTCAGACTTGATGTTTCGGGAAAGAGGGGGTATAACTACTTGTCCTCTGGGGACAAGCCATTCAACGACAGCAGATTTCAGTGTCTTAGTGTCATCGCCCCGCGCTGAAGGTACAACAATTCAGATGGTAAGTCTGAACAATGTTGGGTCTTGCAGAACCTAGCTGCTATTCGACCCTAAAGGGTTTCTGGACCAGGCTCAAGGCTCAGAGGAGAGGAAATGTCATAAAAACTGCTCAAGACTCAGACAGACTCATACTGGTAACTGGTGAAAAGATAACTTGATTATGTAAGCTACAAAGTGCCAACATAAGGTAAGGTAAAGACAGTCTCTCCAAGCCTAGCCAGAAATGAATCCCTACAGCGCGCCGGACACCCCTTTACCTAGCTGTTACAAGGTAAATCGTATGCTGACCTTCCATTACTTAAAACTTACCAATTCTCCTACGTGGATAATATCCTCTTCCTCTCCGCCCGTCAGACGATCCAAGAGGCCAGGATAGGAATCCAACAACTCTAGGAATACCCTGTGTTCCTGTCGGATACTAACATTAGGGGTACCGTAAGCGATGACTGTATCTGATGCTTGTGATTGGACTCACTCCACGGGATAGTCCTCTATGAGAGAGTCCTGTAATTCGTCGAGTCAGAGTATACCCGAAGTCAGGAGAGCAGGGTAATTACACAATGCGAACACCGTTCGACCAAAATGCCGACCGTGGAGAACAAGGGGATTCGATGAAACTCTGACCATGACAAGTCAGGAGGTTCGTCACCATGTGAAAGATCACTTACGCCTTTTTACGTGGACCCATCTGAAGGGCTGAACCACATCACTTGCATGAAAGATCGCCAGAGGAAGGATTATTCTCATTGGTGCTCATACTACAAGTAGTACATAGGTATGATACCACTAGCATGGAAAATGAGCCGCTTTATATGTCAAAGGTTTGATAGTACGTAATGAAAAGACGATGTGCTGGCTGTGTGCCATCGATATCATAACGAAAAGACTCATCATCCGAGTGCCATCGATATCGTAATGCAATGAACAGTAATAGTCGCCGTGTCCGGGTTATCGTAACGGGGGATTAAAAAACCTAGGGCCTAGGGCCGGTTAGTTTCCTCTGCGAGTTCAATTTTCCACCGAGAGAAAACTTCACCATCCGAGTGCCATAGGTATTCTAAAATAATCGGATTGCCTGCTGCGCCTCTAGGGTGTACAGAGGGTGAAAAACTTTTCCTCCTCTCAAACAGTTGTCACAACCTTTTGGCCAAAGGTAATCAAAATGCTCGTTGAAATGCGCAAGGATTGATGGTCGTCGACAGTCAGCCTCGTCAACTGATGGGGTGACACGGCATCCCTGTGTGCATAATCTGGAAGAGCATAATACATCAGGCAGCAAAGGGTAATTGTCATCAAAGTCGCTTACAAAGAATGCAGTCTGCCGGATCGCCATCGCGTCCAGTCTCCTGATAATACCTCAGACAGTAAGCAACTTCTCAATAAAACGTACTTGTAGAGTCGTAATGTACCCATCCATCGACTTTGGTAACATTGAGTGGATTATGAAGCGCACTATTCAACACGGTCAGACAGAGGGGAGTGAATAAACACAACTTTACCACATGGCTTGTCGATTCCCATCCCAAACGCGATCTAAGATAATGTTACGCACTCAAATAGATCTGTTAGACGGAGCCCTAAGAGGGGTGTCGTCCGCTAATGTTTGTGACGTAACTGGAAGGATCCGGTATGGCAAGTGAGACTGGCGACGTTGAGTCGGCAGTGATCACAGTACGTGTGTGTCACGTGACTTCTGAGACAGATGTCTTAGAAGTCGCTCAAGGTAAGGACAGTCTTGTCCGAACGATGAGGTCGATCGAGGTAGACTTAGTCACGATGAGCAACTAAGAAAAGATACTAGAGACTGAAGCCAAAGGGGTGTTCAGAGGGAAGTATGTTCCAGGGAAGATTGAGTAGATTCAAGTTAGAGAATCTAATACAGGGTGACCGACTACTTATACTAAGTGGAGAGGGTTAAGGGCAAGGCTACCGCACAGTAGGTAAGGGTAAAGGGGAAACGAGAATGGTATAGGTGCATTGGCAACAGAGCCGGATTAGTGATGGATGGTCGAATGTGGAATGAGACTGAGAAACGTTGGAATGGACCAACGGTAAGAATACAACGTGCGGGAATCTGCAGTCAGAAGGAACAGAAAGGGGAAAGCCACATTGGTGGCACGAGTCAGACCGAGTCATAGGTGTGGGACCACATTGGTGGTCGAATCAATGGAGGAACGTGCATGCACGTGCATAGAGGCGGACAATGTGAGGGACGGGAACGGTCCCGAGGATCCAGTCAACAGAAAGTCGGTAAAGGAGGACAAGCCGGTAGATGGTGAGGGCGAGGATGAAGGGAAAATGATAGGGGGGCCACGTGACCGATGTTACTTGTAACAGATAACGTCAGAATGGCAACAATGTCATACTGTGAGTACCATACCGTTGCTATACAGGTTGGGGCAGTTGAAAGACTGCATCAGGCATAAGGGGTCATGTAGACCTAAGCATGTACAAATATCCTGGATCGCGGGATTGTTCGCGGTTGTGGTGAGTGCCATGATAGGCACATCACGGTATCGCTCATGCAGCATATGGAGCTCTGCACACTAAGGATACAAATAAGAACTTGTTAATGCACTCATGGACCAAATTGTGCAAACTTACAGCATCACGAAAATCCTGCCCCCAGCTCTGAATTGCAGAATTGAGAGTCGGAGTAGTCGAGGTTAAGGTATCCAGTTGCAATATTGGGGGCTCGTCAAGGCCCTCCCAAAGATCATTGCTGTCAGGCATAATTAGGGTCTCAGCTGATACATCAGTATCGGCTGGCTCAAGCGGGCCATCGACATCGATATCTTCTGGTTCGAGGACACTCGAAAAATCGGTAGGCGCAGTAATAGATGTGGGCGGAGCTAAAGCCAGCTCGCTGATAGGGTTGAAGCAATCCAGGCCTTCTTGGATAGCTTCGATGCGACCTTTGATGCGAACCCTACGTAGACTTTAAGCAAGGAAGTTCACACAGTACAGTACACTCACAATAAAAATGTGATTTCAAAATGTCTAGCGGCTTGTTTGCATTTTCTGATATTGTTGCGAATGAATAATCGCGCACTTCGCGAAAATAGAGATGCGTACCTTTACAGATCTATCATGCCGCTTGTTCTCTGCCTTCCGAGTCTTTGATGTGTTCCTAAAATAGTGCAAGGTTGAGAACCGTCCATGGTGACGGGGGTTTATTGTTGGTAGTAGCATTGAACTCAAATTGTATACTATAGGTATGGGAACACCTTGACTACAGTATACTTAATCAAAGGGTGCATGGGACTACATAAAACATTCTGAATGACACTACTATCATATACCAAGTCTACAAACCGTTATAAATAACACTAGCAAAAATAGTAGGTACTAGATACTAGGTACAGATGGGAGTTCGGAAGAAGGCAAGTGTATGATATGACGTGCCAATTATAGTGAATGACTATATTGAAACTCAGCCAAAATTACTAAGCGGGTACTGCCGGCTGACTCTGAATATGTAGTAGTTGTTCACTATATCTACTGGGGCTTCCCCTAGTTTTGTTCTTTTTTACAATGTGAATTTTCGAGTTGCAATTTTAATTAAGTGAATATGTGCTGCTAGTAGTTAGTGAATGTGGGTATGTGGGGTAGACCTGATTTGTATGGGACTTCAATAAAGCTTGAACGTTGAACGTCGGACTCGGAGACTTGACAATTTGTGTCTCAGCAGCCTCGCCACTGGCACGAAGTAATTAGTATCGGTCCACAACTGATGTGTTGTGCCATTGTCAAAGAATTCTCACGGGCAATGGTGGTACTACGCCGCGGCAGTACTGCGTTATTGTGCAGCAGTCCACCGTGACAGCAGCACTGCTCACTCGGTGCTTAGTGGTAGTACATTAGCAGTCTGGGCCACAATTGATGTTTTACCATTGTCATAGAATTCTTAGCACGGGCTGTGGACTTAGCACTGCGCTATTGTGCAGCAGGGGCCACACCGTGACATCATCTAGCGCCCGATTAGTCATTCACTATAAATACTGATCCTCTATCTCTTGAAGGTCTTCTTTCCGCTATCACTACTTCGATACTGCATCACTAGGAATACTAAAAGAATAGTGTAGAGAACAATTTTTGAGAAGATTCAAATAGAACTGTATGTCAGGGTTTTACGTTCACTACTGAATGATAGACAATTGATTATGCAAGTTCCAGAAGGAGGCTCTGAATCATGTCGTGGCCCGATATGAAACGCGCATTAGCGCCAGCATCATCGGACAGTGATGACGAACCTAACCCGAAGTGCGTCAGAAGTGAAGGTAAGTCATGAATATGATGCTGCCAATTATCATGGTGACTCATAACTTATTGGAATGTATGTCAATACAGGCAAATCTCCACTGGAGGATGAAGGCGCATGGTGTATCCTGTTCCAGTACCTCACCACTGAGATGACCTATCCTCAGATGGAAGAGGACTTCATATCTTACCTTGGCGACAGATACTGCGCAGATGACTGGAAGGACGCCCGAGACGCGTTATTCTCTGCTGACGACCTGAATGATAACGCAACTCCCTTGGCAAATCTTCAGGTTTTGTACATGAAGCATGTACCTCAGGCTTCTCTGTCGAATATGGCGGGCCCACCGGAAGATTCTCGGGTCATAGTATCTCCAATCTGGATGGGACATGCCCTTCGTCAAAAGCACTGAGCTGGCATTCTCTATGCAGTTCCTCCACGTAGGCGATGAGGCGAGGGTCATCTCTGGAGAGATTTGTTCAGAGATCGGAAAGGTTGTCTCAACAGATCATGGGTTAGGTTGTGTGTTGTTAGAATTCGATTTCGATATTCAACATCGAACACAACTAGACTTCCAAC
Organism: Suillus discolor; assembly: GCF_016758755.1. Taxonomy (NCBI): domain Eukaryota; kingdom Fungi; phylum Basidiomycota; class Agaricomycetes; order Boletales; family Suillaceae; genus Suillus; species Suillus discolor. The sequence continues at coordinate 32,871 of NW_024541312.1, forward strand.
TTCAGGATATAGAACGTGTGTTTTGACTAGGCGATTCGGTTCGAGTTATAGCAGGTGTATACTTGGGTTTGGAAGGTCACATCGTTCAAATGTCCGACAACGTATTTCATATTTGTCAAGAGGCAACTAAAGAAGAGGTGTGTACGAACAAACAGTATGTCAACTCTATCTAATGCTTCGTATAGATTGAAGTTTCAAAACACTACTTGGATCGCTGTCCTCTGAAGCATGTGCTGCAAAAACAGCTGTCAACGCAGCAATTATTTGAGCCTCCTCCTGAAACTGAAACCATTGAAATCGGGGACTATGTAGAGGTACTTGGCGGTCAGTACGTAGGGAAACGCGGGATCATCGCCTGGTTTCCTCCAGGAGAACCACCATCTGTATACTTACGGGTGAACGACAAGATATATAGTTCAGGACCGGTGATGATTGAAGTGCTTTCAGTCTGCATTCAGCGGATCCGCCTCACCCAGACAATAAAGTACACAAAGGACAAGGGCTATGATGTCAGGCCTGGAGATTTTGTGAATGTCGCTCACGGGCCGGAGTATCAGATGACAGGGGTCGTGCAAAGTGTCGACCTTCCAGCAGCTCGCTTGACCCTATTATCTCAAACTGATGGAACATTGGTAAGTCTAGATCATCTCAACTCGATCATCTCTAATTGGTCATAGATTAATGTCCCCATACGGTTCGTGGTGAAGATACGCAACGTGAGCCTAGATACCTTCAAGAGCGTTATTGGCAAAGAAGTATTTGTTATTCGCGGTCAGCATAAGGGCTACCGAGCCACGCTATACGATATAGGGAGGGAGGATTGCTCTGTTGCACTGCATGGGCAGAAGCATATACTACTCAAACTCCCAGAAGTGGCCACTAGGTAAGCTGTATCCACATTTCTGCGCTGATTTAATTGCTAACAGTTGTAAAGTTATGGAATGCGGTTGAACAGTACAATACTCGAAAGACACGAATTAGTTTCTTTCTGTGAAATGCGGCAGAAATCGTACTTGAAGCCACCGCCTCGAAGTATCACTCCCCCACCCCAGAAAATGGCCTCCTCCCACTCTTTCACATGTTCCAACACGCTGCCTGCCAGCGCCCTGAACAACTGGACTGCCAGCCCCAAGGATGTTGACGGGGCGATAAACCAATTGTTGGCCGTCGATTCGTCCACCTCGTCTCAGACGATACCTGACCCTTGGACTATCGATCCGCAGGACAATGAGGACAGACAGGAGAAAATCCAACATGATGGTGAGTCCTCAACAAAGGCATCACAGAATTTAACTAATTTTATCGTAGGCCCGCTACCTTGGTTGATGAGGAAGGAGTTTGCCTCGACCTTACTTACGTATCACGTGGTGTTGAAAGTCTCACCGAGCTTTATGGGGGGCAGGTTACACAAGCGGTTTGTATCAACCGCATGTCCCGACCCCTTCTGCGGTGCGAATGGGCCCACACCCGAGAATTGTGTAGCAGCATTTTGCACGTCCAATGGCACGGGGGCCGCGATCCAACACTATCACATACCCGCCCATGACCTCAGTCCGGCTCCTCCACGCAAAAAGAACCAGCAGTGCCTTATTTTGGATGGGGAGCATCGCGGGGCCATCCTAACTATAGCAAAGTGCAACGTCAAAAAAAATTCTGCGGAGATGTTTACAAATACTAATATTACTACAGCTCCCTTACTAGTAACTCTTCGTTTCGACCAAATATGTCTCATAGAACCTATGTAACCTTCAATCTGAAACTAGTTTAATCAGTAGTAGCCTTACCATCATGCTCGGCGAATACTCAGAGTAGTAGTAAACCATAGATAGTAGTAGTGGTGGTGGTTTCAGTGAAATTCACCAAGTGATACCAATGATGATCATCATGATAACTTTGGTCTGAACATCAGCAAAAATGTGAATAGTACATGGTTTTGCCTCATAACTCTACTTTGCATTTGGCAGGAATTGAACCCAAGACCACAACAATTAGAAGTGTAGCATAACAACCACTTAGCCACAGGACCATTGATAAATATCCTCAATAATAGCAATATATGCAAGAAATGTCACATGACCAAAATGCGAAAATTCTACCAAGTGTCTAGTCAATCACCTTGCTCTGCAAGGTCATGTTCACATGTTGGTAAAAATGTGCCAACATAAGCAATAGTCCGTGTGAATAAAAAAAAATTGATAATCACCTTTGACACTTAGGGAACTGCACGGGTACGGGTATACCCATGCGGGTGTGGGGTGCGGGTACTACCTCTGGGGTATGGGTATGGGTTTGGTATTGCAATACCCGTACCCGTACCCTTGCGCCGGGTCTCGATCGAAACAGAGTGCCTTGCAACAAATAATATCATATCAACCTAACTACAAACAGCAGTACTGTACAGTTACAAACAGTCAAACTTTAAACAATCAAATATATGCTACATTACTGGCATGATGGCTCCAGCCTTGCAAATTTTCATCACCCAACCACTGCCCACCATGCAGCTCCAGCAAAACGCATCATCAAGATGACTGGTAAAGCGAAAGCCGCACTGGAAGATAAAGCTTCTTCAAAGAAGTGTAAACCTGATGGTGGAGATAGTGTGAATCCACCGCTACCCAAGAAAGCCAAAAAAAATGTACCAGTGGGGAGCATGACTCCGGTTAATTTATCACCGTCACCGACTCCACCACCAGTCATGAGTAGGCGTGCCATTGTGCGCACAGAGGAGGAGGAGGAGGCATTGCATGAATATATCGACCTGGACAATTGGCAACGAGCCCGCAAATGCTGACAAGGTCAATGATGCTGACGAGGATCCTGAAGATGAGCTGAGTGAGTCCAGCAACCTATACATCAATATCAGATTAATTGATTATACACAGAGCAGCTAATGAAAGAATGGAACTCACCTGTTTATGCGTTTTTTGATCCAACACCGCACATCATTGAGATTGCTGACCGCCATGCGCATGAGTTCAAGTGCCAAGCAAGGGGTTGCAAGGTCAAAGTGTGACAGTTCCTCAATAAGGGCGATGCACGATCCACAGGTAACATGCGGAAGCATGTGCGCTTGTGCTGGGGAGATGAAGTCTTGAAAGCTGCAGATAGTGCGAAGGATGCAGACGAAGTGCGCCTCAAGATTGTCGGTAGCATTCTGCAAAACGGATCCATTACTGCATCCTTTGAATGCAAGGGCAAAGGGAAAATCATGTACTCGCACCGTCAACATACTCGCGCAGAAACAAGGTATGGTCCAAGTATTCTGATGGTTCTGGGAGTCTAAGTCTAACAACTTGAATGCGTTCAGGGCAGAAATTGTGTGTTGGGTGTCCGAGAGCCTATGTCCATTCAATATTGTCAAGGACCGTGCATTTCAGTCGCTGATGAAAACAGGGAGACCCGAATACTACATACCTTCCCCGTCCACTGTTTCTCACGATGTGTGACTCGTCTTTGCACGGACTCAAAAACAAGTTGCTAGAATGTTGCGTGTTAGTGTTATTTTGTCAGAGAACAATCAAGTATTAAAAATGTACCAGGAACACAAAGGCAAAATTAACTTCACCACCGATGGTTGGACATCACCCAACCATCGTGCACTGGTCGCATTTTTGGCCCACTTTGAGTACAAAGGGGAGCTGCTAAGTATTCTGTTAGATGTGATTGAAGTCGGGAAGGTAAAACTTACCAACCGAACATGTACTACATATGAACTAATGAGACAACAGTCCCACACCGGCCAAGAACTTGCAGAGACATTTGCAAAACTGCTAGAAGAATTTGACATATCAGAAAAGGTAATGTTTAAACAAAAAAAAAATGTACCTGCGGCTAAATGTAGCATGCTCAGATCCTGAGTGTGACTTGTGATAATGCGTCCCACAATGATGCGAAGATCCGTGAACTGAGTCGTAAGGTACCTGGATTTGGTGGAGCAGTGACTCACACAAGGTGTTTCCTCCACACCGTAAATCTCATGGCAAAATCGCTGATCCGAGAGTTCGACGTGAAGAAACAGGACGTTGACCACGAGCTTCAAGACTTGAGTGCTGATATCGAGGAAGATGGAGAAATCAAGAGCATCGGGTGTGAAGTAGACAACGACGACAGATTTATTGACTCTGAGGTCAAGCTGTTGGATGTTGAGGAACGAGTAATACTAGACAAAGACATTCGACCAGTCAAATTAGCGCTTGCAAAAGTAAGTCCAATCAAACTAACAAAACTCACCATCATTGATCCTAATCCACATCCCAGTTGCAAAAGCTCGCATACAAAATCATCCATTCAACCACCATCATCCTTCCTGCATGGGACAGCATCCTCCAAGACTTGGCACGGCCGCAAACGCTGATGCCACGAGATGTGGCAACTCAATGGAATTCGACCTTTGATATGTTGAGTTACGCTGTTGGACATCGAGATGCCATAGATGCTGTTACCCAACGGCGGGACTTGGGTTTGTGGAAGTTCGAGTTGGAGGATCATGAGTGGGTAATACTGGAACAGCTGCGTGATGTACTTAAGGTCCGTGTATTCCTTGTTTGTCACAATGGCTGCGCTCACATTGTTTGTATCTGTTAGATTCTCAAGGACACAACATTGTACTTTTCACGTGCAACACCCAACCTTGCAACAGTGATCCCAGCAATGGATCACGTCGACAAGATGCTCATATCATACTCCTACAACAAGAAATACCTACCCTCAATTCGTTCTGCAGTCCGGCTGGCCAATAACACTCAGCCGCTAGTATTACCAGCTCACAGACAGATCTCAGACGTATCGCATATCAATGGGTATGTCCTGAATCTTTACTGATTTTTATAAACTAACATTTGTATACTTCTAGTCCTGCATCCACAGCACAAACTAGCCTACTTTAAGGCCGCACAATGGGAAGATGGCTGGATCAAAACTGCAGAGCAACTTGTCCACAAGGAATTCGAACATTCATACCTATCAATCAACGATGACTCTGATGCTGGGTGCGAGGATGATGTCTTCAAGTCAGACAATGATGTGCAGATGGTGAGTTTTATTTGTTTTGTTTCCGATCCATACTGAATAATTCTTAGAGTGATAATATTTTTGACAATCTCCCAGCGCTCACACCCCCCAAACCTGCTAACCAAGACTCTGAGCTCGACCGGTACCTCCGTATGGACATCGAACATGTCACTGACCCTATTGGTTGGTGGCTCGAGTGTCAGAAGTCTTTCCCCCGGCTTTCATGCATGGCTATCGACTACCTAACCATCCCTGGTATGTAACTATTTTTTTTTGACACACTGTAGGCTTATATTTGGCCACAGCAACATCTGTGGATGTTGAACAACTGTTCAGTCGTGGCCGCCTCATCCTGACGCATGTCAGAAGTCATCTTTCAGCACAGTCATCATGCGCACTTCTTTGTCTCGGCCAATGGAGCGAGTTGGGCCTCGTTGAGTCTGAGGACGTGATTAAGGTATCAAAGCTTCCAGACGTTGTGGGAGAAGATGAAGCTATGGATGATGGATGGGACAGTATATCAATAGTGCAGACTGACTAACTACTACTTTTGTTATCTCATAGGTACATAATTGATTGATACCTGCGGGTATACCCTCCACGGGTCATACCCCGGGTCCGTTTTGCAGATACCCATTGCAAAACCCATACCCACAGCCTGAGCTGGGGTACGGGTATATCTGTGGGTATGGGTACGGGTTTGACTGCTGGTACCCGGGGGTATACCCATGCAGTTGCCTATTGATACTCCGACTCCAACTTGCCCGACTCAAGCCTGCCCACGCCGACCAATATCCTCTTAGTAGCTGATATGCCTTCCTTACACCCACTCTCTGATGACAGTGCTTGCAGCTCTACCCTCCTCACTTAGTAACTGCCTTTGGTGTAGCCAGGTGGCGAATGGTGTAAATAGGTGGAGCTCGCACTTAACATATCTACATTTTGCAAATTGCAATACTTGTTCAATGAATCTTCAAGTAGGTTGGTGAGTGTCTGGCCCGGGATCAGCCACGAGGTAGGCATCATCAGGCATTTGACCACAGTATAACAAAGCTTTACCTAACTTTATCAGAATAGATTGCTCTCACTACATACCTTGGCAACTGAATGCTCAGTGTCGTCTATCTCCATGCCTCCATCTGGAACATCTAAGTTAGCATAGTTGAGATCAAACTCATTGCGGACAAGTTGTTCTGCAGTCGCGATCCAATCTTGATCCCACTGGGCCATTCTGAAATATTGAAGTTTATGACGAGGATGCAACACTGTAATTATCATCAAACATAAGTAGTCCTGTCAGGGAGAGCACTTACCCATGGTCACACGATACACATCAGATTTGTCTGTCAATGAATAGTAGCGGTCAAGTGTTTTTTTGCCAAGAGTGAGTGCAGATTGTACAGCGCGATTCCGAGTCAGAGATGAGCTGGATTCATGGGCCAAGAGCATTTCATCGATATGGTCAATAGCGGGGATGACAGTAGCGACTGGTTGGGTGTGGAGCGTGAGAAGAAGGTCGTAGCATCCTTGAAAACCTAGAGTATTAAGTATTGCATGAGCACTGGTCAATGCAGCGAAATCCTGAGTGTACTTACCTGCAAAACTTCCTGCAGGTCAGATGCAATCTTCCACTCCTCTACTGACAACTCAAACACCCTTAAGTTGTGCTCACGCTTGGCTGTCATCTCCTCGATGGCTGTCTGATACTCGATGGCGAAGTTGATTAAGTCATATGTCACCCCATGTTGTAGTCCTAGGCCTAATATACTGCCAGGTGTTGCCACAAATGGCTTTGGCAAATAGTGTGGGTATTACCAGGCCGCTGAACAAGGCAAATGGCATGGCATTTACCACAGCGCGGTCCACCCCACAGCTTTTGACCTTGACAAGCCGCTGTTAAATCACACCCCATGTTTTTCTAACCCTAGGATCAATAAATGATATATTTTTGTTAAACCCTAGCACAATTGTCATCTGACCAATGTTTTATTTCAAAGCGACATTCTATTTTTGTACTTGACATGGATAATGACGGGATAATGACAACACAACATATTTAATCATCATCCTCATCATCCCAGTCTTCCAGAAAATCCTCTTGAGCACTGACATCCGAACTCTCTTCAGCTACACGCTCCTCATTCTGAAAACCAGACCAAAGATTAGTGAAATGGATCAGCAGACGGCCATGCACATCAGCTTGGCACAATGCATATGCCCCAATCCCTCTCCCGATCACAGCTTCAGAAATAGAGGTAGACCGATCCTCCCACCAATATTTTTTTCCACCGCAGGAACTCTAAGACACGTCGCATCTCCTCCTTCAACAAGAGGACTTCTTCTCCCCATCTTTTGACTTGAGCTCTCGCCTTTAGCCATTCCATGCGAAGCGCTAATAATGCAACTTAGCTCGTACTCCCCAACAATGTAAAAGCTCACCATTATTCAGCGTGAGGTCATCATCGCCGTTAGTCACACCACTGACGGTCCAAATCCACGAAATCGTCTTGTATCCTTCTCCAAGACCTCTCCTGGCAGCCTCTTTTGCTTTCTTTGACCTGTGTCTGCTGCCTGCTGCTCTAACCTCATCATTCTCCTCTTCAATTTCACCTGATGTTGACTCGCCCGGTCCACGGATGTTGTCTGGCTTTAGTTCACGCAACTCATGCATCCAGTCACCGTCCCCACGCAATTTCCAGAGAGCCTTCTTTGCTGCTCGATACTTAGCAGCTGAGGCATCGATCTTTGTTGTAAGGCAGTCAATGAAAGCATTTGCTTGGGTATCAGCATGCTGACCATGGATGTTGGTATTACATTGTTTGATGTAGTGCATTTTTGTGTGCAGCTGATTGCCTAGTTTGTTTAGCGCGTCTCAGCATTGGCTTTCCCGCAGTTTGGCTTCAATATCTGTGATATCGTTCCGGCACATTTCCGTCCTGCATATCCTGCTGAGGGAAGATGGGAACCACAAGTTGATGTCTTCCGGCTCCTCCAGGGACTCATTCACAACTTCAGCAAGCCACGACTCTATTCCGACCATATAAACCGACTGTATTGAGTGGAGACGTTCGATTTGATGTTGTAACACCATTCGCCATTGTTGTAAAGTCACACGTTGAGAATCCTTGGCCAAAAATCTGTTGGCAAGATCAAGTTTGACACAGCGTCTGAAGAGACTGTGAGTGTCAATATGATCTGGATCAGATTAGCGTACTGAGACTCTTCCAGCATTAAGGCAAGAATAATAAATCTGCTCGGAGTGGTCTCGTGAGGATGTGCATTGCCCGAAGCAGCCGCAGACTTTTCATCATCTATGAGCTGTGTGCGAACTTGAGCTTCAATTAAATCTGTGAGTGAGTCAATGATAACTTGAATGCATATATGTATGTGTGCAGCAGTGCTTACCATTCTTAACATTGATATATGGATTCAGAAGGCTCTTGTCGCGTTCCCAGTCTTCAACCATTCTCAACCATTCCCCTCACTGCTGCATGTCACTAACAATGTTGTTGAACTCTTCCCATGCTGCTTTTTGTCTATCTCATTCTACAATCGCGAGGCATAGTTTTACTTTCAACAAAGTACCTAGAAGACTCGTTACATTAGAATCATAGAATGGCATGTGACATTTAATTACCTAGACTGACATATTTGCGCCAATTATGATGGCCAAAGTGGTCATCAAGTGCCAGTGTGTCATGTTGTGAGCCCGGGCCCATCTCCTTCATGCTGTTGGCCACACGATTCATCTCTGACCAATTACGCTCTATGCCTTCACCATGATCCATACGGCTGACACCGGGAATTAAGTTGAGAGAATGAGGAGTAGCGCACTTGATGTCGTGCGCAGGACAATGAAATTTAGGAATGCCAAAAATAAACGCTAACATCGCGGTAGTCAATGGCACTTGGAGATGTTCAGGTATTGCTGCCATCCTCTTCAACAAGTTTAACTTCCATTGACAGGCGATATTGTAAGAGATGATGACAGTGAGCACAAGGAGGGGGGCGAGGCTAGAGAAAAATATATAGTCCATATTGCAATATCTGATATTAGAGTTAGTTCAAGGATGAAACAGATTTATTTCAAACATACCATTCACCCTTTTGTAAATCACCCGCACCGTTAGGACAAACAAACTCGTGACGAGCACAAATGCAAAGGCCCATGCCTGTTGCTCGAAGACTGTTCGAAAATTTTGTTTCCGCATGAGCCAACGATTTGAATCCGCTGCACGAACTGATCTGCAAACTTGATCAGCAATAATAAATGTATATCGTTGGAGCAACACTCACGTCTTTCTGACTCACGTGCTTCAATATGTGACTCTTGTACTCTTCATTTGGGACGCAATAAGCCAGTCCAGTGTGAAGACCGGGATCAGCAGTATCGGATGAGCATAAATGATTTTTGAGTCTAAAATTCGCATCCATGGCTAAGATGAGGAAATACAGAAACCTGTCGAAAGATGTGAGACTAAGGACACTACAGCAAAAACTAGGCATACCGCATAGACGGATCAACGCTCTCCCAGTTGTCTGGTAAATTGATACCAGGGTGTGGGCAGGTGGGACATATAAGTGCAAGGTCACCAGCACAAGGCGTTACATTTCCATCCTCGAGATTACTGAATCCTGCTCATTTCACCATGAGGGTATGTCAGTACTGTCGGACTATATGCAGGAAGGCTGCATAGCGACTCTTCAGAATGTCGCAGAATGTTAGTGAAAGTGAGGTAGGGATTGCTAGGAGAAGACTCGCCTTGGGTGTCTCAATACCTGTATTATCTGTGAGATGTTCTAAAGTTTTGTAATACTCGAGTGCAGACACCTTGCTGGACAACATAAGAACGTGGAAGTGCTCTAGCACACGCCTTGTGCATGCAGTTTGTGGTTGATAAACAGTTGATGGGTACCAATCAGATTGAAGAAGTTGTTGCCAGTGAGAAATACGACATTCACAGCCGCAAAAAGTCACGTTGACGTGATGGACACCATTGACATGTATGACAAGAAAGTGTACATGCCCACGCTCAGGGCAGATACAATCACTATGTCCTAACCGCACTACCAAACCCAATTCCTTCAATGTTGTCCACTGGAAGAACTGGCCATTCCACATCTATTCAAGTTAAAGGTCAGTTCTTTTTGTTTCTTGTAATGAACACTTGCATTCTACAGACCTTGATTATATGAAGCGGTAGCTGCTGGTGCTGTGCTATGCAGCACTCTCTGCAAAGAAGCACCAAACCAAAACAATCTTCACAGTGGTAAACACCTTCTTTTTTTTTACCGTCCTCATCTAATTCTCCGCACAGACATGGAGAAGCTGAGTCAGCTTCCCCATGGCTCTCGAGGCGGAGGTCTTCGAGTAGATACTCCTGATGAAAACCAGACCGATCTCCGCATCCGGCCCACTCCTGCAAAGGGGCATCCTATACATGTTACTGTGAGTTTGATACTGCTGAGTAACTCTGGTAACTTACAGATGCTTGGTACCATTTTGCCATTGGTCTGGAGACAATGACATTGCCTGTACCATTCAGGTCGTTATCGGAATGAATCCCAAAGTCAGGGTCTCCTTCTGATATTGCATGCAGACTGTGGTATGGTTCTACATCCGCTGCAATAGACACCCTTGGCGGCATTTTGACTGGTGAGCAGGATATGGTGGCAACCCTCCGTCTGTCAACAGATATAGCCACAATGTGAGTGTTGATTGTCCTGGAGTCGAGCTCATCTTCTGACGACGACTCGTGGTAAGCCTGATATCTTGGCCTTTTTTTTCCCATAGCAAGGGAGGGTCACATTGCTATGACTGGGGATGCTACATAGTCTCCCCATGCTTGACGTGTACGTTCTCCGTACTCGACGTGCAGCTATGATACTGAAAAAGAAGCCTGTGCTCCGTAATTCTGTTTAGTATCCTCCCTGTCCGATCGTACAACTCCTGAAGATTGTTTGGGTAGCTGCATTTGTAAAGCTATGCCCTATATAAATTTTAATGGTAAGCGAACCTCTATTTTCACCTCCTGCCATTCACTTCTGACCACCTCTATCACTATGTCCGAGTCTGAGCTCCCCCCTGTTGATGTCCCCACTTCTGTGTCTACTGACCAAGTTGGTTCAATTCCGTCTCAAGTGGATCAAACCCAGCCATGTTGCACATCTTGTGCTATTTGTAGTTCGTGATATCGTCGTTTAACTTTGTGCACTTGACTGAGGCTGGTATAGACTGCATCCACAGCGGGCACATTCAACTTCAACTTGATAGCTTCAAGCCTTGCAGTGCTACAGGGAAGGTATGTATGCCGGACTGCTGTGGTGAGTATGTTTCAGTTCTATATAAATGCTACTTATATTCATTGCTTATCAGTTGATCTTGTCACGTGTTCAGTTCTGCATCTGCTCTGCCAACCTGATGCATCCTCATCTTTGCACCATGTCATTTATCAAATCATGGTTGAAGAAAGTACTCGCATCGCTGATGAAAGGGAGGCGGCTTGGCATGCTATGGTGGAAGAAGCTGCCACTCAGGATGATAATACCCAGTAACTACTAATGGCTTGTTCAAGTTGTATCTACTTGCGTGAGGGAGTTGTAGTGTACATCATGCACTTATACTTGCGCTTATACTACTTTTTGAATATGATTTGGTGCACGAATTTATTGACCACATTTCTAAGGATAAGAACGAAATGTGCGCTTGGTGCCTCGTCTGCAGGCACGAGTTACGGTTCGTTAAGTGTGCTCAATCCTAATGAGAACCTGCCCCTGTGTTTTAATTTTGCACAACATCGCTTGCCTATGCAAGTTTAATCCAACTCTCCTGGCTGCACTTGGTGTCAGTCTTGGAAAGCAATGGTTTGTATATTTCAAGTCCTCTACTTTACTCTACCCCCACCCTATCTAACCCCATGAGCTATGGGAAGGCATTAGTGGTGACTGCTCAACCACTCATCGCTGATCAAGTGGCATCTTTGCGAGAGAAGCACATTAATGTTGACTGCATGTCTTCCCTAAGGACCGTAGACGATTTGCGGGACATCATGGGTCGCCTTTGAAGCCAGCAAAAACCCGACATTTGCTATGTCACTCCTGAAAAGCTACGCGAGAGCAATGACATGCAAGATATTCTAGCCCAACTGTATGAATTACTTGGTGTAATAACTAACTCGGTGTAATAACTAACAAGCTGTTGACACAGAAACTTTGAGCAATTGAGAAACAGACAGCGGTTATATTGTTTACATTCCATCAACATGGAAGAACTGATGATAGTGCGAATGAGAGTTGAACATTGAACATTAGAACCAGTGTACGTCGACTCGGACTCCTATTACTACACTGATAGTTGCCTGCACATGATACTAAGTTACTAACTATCAATTACTACTAGTTAATATATCACGACACCCGCTCAAGGAAATACACTTGCAAGCTGACATGTGGCACGCACAAGTTCAATTGTCTTAATACTACAACTTAGTACAAGGATCCATAGGACCACTGCCAGCAGAACATGGTAAGGCCGTAACCCATTTCGATGTACATAACTTGGCAGTCTCGAATTTTTCACTCCTGCACCTTCATACTCACCAACACAGTCTTTGTGCCATGTTTCGTCCTATTGATAAAGCCTGGATGGTTGCTCAACGTGAACGTCGCATACAATATTATGTGCTGTATGTTTATTCTCAAATATTCATGTTGCTGACCTCGAATAACAATGCAACAAGACACAGGGAACGGATAAAATGCCAAGCGAAAAATAAACACAAGCATTATCAGAGGGAAAACAGTGCAGCATCTCCGTGGGTGATGTCCCGTTCTGCAATGTGTAACATCGCTAATGTTCACACTGCAGCATGACACTCGGAGATTGTATTCAAGTTGTCAAAGATGCCAAAGATGAGTTCATGCCAACAGTCTGCTCACCACGTCAATACATCAAGAATGTTGTCCATGAATTCATGAAAACTTTACCATGCAAACCCGAAGACTTGCGTCCCAGGTCAGGTGACATTTCGATCATAGAAAATGCCCTGTCATTATTAGACAAGATTTACTCCACAGCTCGCTTAGGGATGGATACCATAGAGGAATTGTGCGGAGTATGTGTAGAGTGGCATGCTGCCAATGGAGTTTGTCTGGCTGTACTGGCTGTTCTAACTCACCTTGAAGATGTGTTATGCTTGGCAATGCGCGCTGAATTGGTGGAGGCTGCTTTGTTTGGTGAGCTCATGTACCATCAATCATCTTAGCTACATTCATATACCAAGCTTTCATTGTTCTTGCTTTGAAGTATCTGAGAAAACTTTCATTGAAAAAATGGTACTATTCGGACAGTGAATACTACTGAGTGATCAATTCAAACAATACCAATATAGCAAGCGGCTAAGCATACAAATCTAGCGGCGGCGCAAAGTCCTGACATATTTTGTCAGTGGGGAGATATCGCACACGACGGAATGCTTACGTGTGCTAGTCCGATTCCTAAGATGGCATTAGCAAATACTTGGTAGAAAAGAGTGTGTTTTTATTTGTCAGCTCTACCTGGTCATATCAATTCTGGGTTGATTTCCTGATGTTATCGACACATTGGTCTTGACAAGCCTTGCCCCACCAATTGAGAGCACCTATCACGCTGAGGAAGCCATTCTGTCCCAGTTTGTCAAGTTCATGCCAGGATCCTGCTATCTCTCAGCTAGGAAGTAGAGTTGGCGAGTCAAGGGGTGCAGTTATGACCCTCCATGTAGGCTGCAGGGCGATCCACCATGCCCAGAAGTCGGTGGAATACTTACCAAGATCAGGCAGGGGTGGTATGCCTGACCTTGCATGTGCAATCCACCAGCCTACAGCTTCGGGTCGGTGCTTTTTGCCAAGTGAATGCGCTGGTCCCCTGCTGCTCATGAAAGAGGAGGATTGTTCCAGATGAACAAAGGCCGACAATAGCAAGGCATATTGAGCTGGAAGAGAAGGTGCATGAAGGTACACATGAGAATCCAAAAACCATTTGGGGCAGTCCGGAGGGAGTTCAGCTAGCCAAATGTCACCCTGATGAAGGAAATGTACCAAGGCACGCTTACTGTCAACATGATCAGATTCATTGCTTTGGTAGCTCACATCAGCCTTACGTATTGGGAAAAGCAACGAAAAAGACGTACTCGGAAGGCTGGGCCTCGATGTCGTTACTGGTTTCCATGTTTGCATTGTTCACCTGACAGTCTGGCAGATATATTGTTGTAGAGATACAACAATTGCTGGGCACTACACGAAGTGAGTAGCCAGCAATATAAAAATGTTGTGGTCATGCACAGCCTAGTCTGCTTTACTTGCAAGACAAGTGCATTCGACCCAAGGGGTTAGCTATTGGATTGGTCTGTAGTTAGTGAAATGATAAAACGGTCAAAAGTCCGAGCGCAGGAAACAAAGTCCGAAGGTATATCTATGATGTCCGATGCCAAAGCGTCAGGTCCGATGTTTTTGGGTTTTGGGTTAGCAGGTTTTGGGTTCGGGTTTAGCGGGTTAGTGGGAATGGCAATAGCGAACGTCAGGAAAGCGAGCGGTATGCGAATATATGATAACGACGGGTATTTCGGATAGAAAGAGCGGTAATATTCGCAATGTCAACTAAGAACTATGAAATATCGGGTTTGATCACTAAGTATCGGGAAACAGCTCCCTACTACTTGGATAATCAAAATACTCGTAGTCAGTCCAATATATATAAGTACGTAGAAATCCGGAAGGCCGTAGGCGAAAGTAGCGGCCGACGATTTCGGGTCCGAAGTACATGTAAATAAACACGAGGTGCTGCGGATGATGGGAAAACATGTAATAGCGCTGGCTACAATGTGAGTAATGTGTGAAATAATCAACTACGCACCTAGTGGGGCTAGCAAGACGGGACAGGACATGGATAGGACAAGTGTGCGGGAAAATATCGGGTCCGATGCGGCTGAAACGTCGGGTCCACTAGTCAAAGTGTCGGGTTTGTGTCGGGTTGTGCGGGTTACATCAGATAGTGACGGGCATTGAACATATATCAGGAAATCAGTGAATACGAGCCTAGCGCGAGCTCGAGTGCTACATCATTAAAGCCATTCACTCAAAAGTAACAGAACTCACCTCCAGTAGATGGAGACTCGATACCTTCTGTGTCGGCAGCCTTGTGCGATGCCTCAGGTTCTGGGTTGGTATCTGAGTGTGATGGAGGTTAGTACCAGTGGATCAACATCACCATTGCTGTGAACGTTGTTGTCTGCATCGGCTGGGCTGTCATGTTGGTCATGCTTGTTGTTATCTTCATCATCGATACCAGCCACATCATTGGCAGCCACGTCATCGGCAGAGTCCATGGATTCCTCGCTGCTATCAGAATCTGACTCCGAGTCTGAATTGAAAGAAGACTTCTTCTAGGATTTTGGCATTGACTTCGATTTTGAGCCCTCAGCTGCTAAATCACCATCAGAATTGTCCTGGTCTATGGTAAATTCCGCAGTGACATCCTCTGGTAGCCAACTGGCTTGAATCTGCTCCTCAGCTTGTTGTATTGCCGAAAGCTGTTAGCGTAAGAATAAAAATAAACACGCATTATACCTACAGTAGCAAGTTGTGAGGTAATGGGCGAATGACTTGATACATTGCCGAAAAGTGTTCTTGTCGAATCGTTGCCAATCGAGTGGCTTCAAGTTGTTATTTGTGCCTTCATGCATGCTGAAAGAGATATGTCAGCTCATGATAAAGTGAAATAATGAGGGTCTACGTTATGATTCTGATCTTGCCTTGTGCACATGGCTTGGGACCGCCAACAAAGAGAGAACAATGCATGCCCATGATCTGGGACATTCCTGAAAGCAAAGGGCCAGTGAAATTTGCCAACCTATCGATAGCGCTATAACTTAAATTGAGCACGAATGTAATAGTGAGGAAACAAAAACACATATACTTGACGTTCAGCTGGAGATGAACATGAGGGTGCACACAGTTTCTCTGTCCAAGCCTCCACAGCTGCCTTACAATTAGGGATCCGCACGGGTGAACCCCCGGGTGTTGGCAGGTCAACCCACACCTGCACCCCGAGGTAAACCCACACCCGCAGCAAGGGTGCGGGTTGCACAGTGGGTAGTAGCGAAGTAAGGACCCAGGGTACAACCCATCAAGGGTGTACCCGCGGGTCATAGATACTATATGGTAAATTTACGACACAGTGTACAATAGCTACTCAATGATAATATCAAAACAATGAAAAAGGCACCTACATTATCGATTGTCAGCCGCCAGTGCTTAGCACATATGTCCAGCACATGTCAGCGAATGCTGATGTGACTCAAACGTATGTGGATGGCACAAGAAGGAGGAGGGGCGTGCGCTGGGCATTTGTGCATGGCGTCCGTCACATTGGGAATGGCGTAGTGGTCATTGGTGATGGTGTTGCTGGGGTATGCGCTAGTGCCGGCGCGAATGACAAAGATGGTGGTGTGAATGATGGCGAAGGTGACGCGGATGGTGGTGTTGGCGTCGTGGATGGTGGTGTTGGTGTGAAAGCTGGTGGTGGTGTGAAAGCTGGTGGTGGTGCGAGTGCTGGGCGCACAAAGATAGGTGCTGGCGACGTGACACGTATGACGTTGTTGTTGTTGCTGGGGGTAGAGTCTTCAATGTGAGTACTCACTTCCAGCGTGCCCAATGTCTCATCTCCTCGAGTTCCTCTTTCCTCCTTCATCTCTATACCATCCCTTCTCCCTTCTTTGATTCTCTTGTCCTTTTGTCTTCGCGTGTCATCCGCGTGTGTTTGCATCGCATCAACACTTGTTGATGCGTTTCGGGCATGCGTGCTGTGAACGTGGAGTTGGTGGACTTGGGAAGGTGCGTTAGGTGCCGGTGTTGGTGGTGGTGCCGGTTGTAGCGTGCACGCAGGAATGCTGGGTGCAAAGATGTTGATAGTGGCATGGTGAGCGAAGACGTTGATGACGGTTGCAGTTGAGGAGTGTGCGAGGATGAGAGGTAGGAATGAAGAAAAGGACAAGGTAGTTAGCATTATAAAAATACACAATACACGCACCTTTTGATTAAGAGACAGCCCAAGAATGGTCAATGGGAACTTCTGACTTGGTGAATGTTGACGTTCTTCATGCCAAAAAAATTACCATTTATGGAAGGCATGGGTATAGCTGGGGTACGGGTAAGAGCGCGGGTCTTAGAATCCCGACCTGTACCCGTACCCCAGTAGTACCCGTACCCATGACCCGCACGGGTTACCCGTACCCGTGCAGATCCCTACTTACAATCATCCTTTGCAAGACACTTATACAAGTCTTGCGTTTCCTGACTTGTTTTGAGGAAGTGTTTTCATGTGATTGAGTCATGAAATGTTGCAAGATTCTTCGATGGGAGACCAGCTTTCTTCCACTGCTTGTGGAAGTCCTTCTTGACGATGTCATCAAAGTGGTCTTTGGACCAGCCTGAGCGTTGGTGGGGTTGAAGAGCTTTTGGCTTGGTTTTTGATAAACCAGAGAGCTGCAGTGCTAAGTACCAGGCCCACTCGTCGTTCTCAGGTTTTGCACGTCTTTTGAATTTCTGCGTTTTCCTGGTTTGGTAATCCAGCCATGCGTGTATACTCTAAAATATGAATGTGTCAGTGTAATGAAAATATATACAGAAACAAACCTTTCACATGGCAATGACTTTGTGCTGTTTTTGCTTGATCTCAATTTCACAGACCAGATCAATTGGTGGATGTATGAGAGGATTATATGGCATGTTGGGATTGTCTGTTACCTTCAGTCTCCAGGGAAAACACTGAAAGTAGCCATTGATTACTGAATCGAGCTGTTCTGAAGCTTTTGCGGAGCCTTCAGAGAGACTCGGAGATGCAGAATACAGTGGGAGTTGGCTATTCAAAAACTCCAAATGAGGACCCTTAGCCCAGTTCCGTTGCAACTTCTCAACATATGCGTCAGGATCATTCAAGTTGGTGTTGATCAAGGGAACAGGGGACGCAGCCTGGGATTGAGTCGAACGGCCAGATGGTGGGAGTGAGCTACTATATGAGTCGTTATTATCTCTACAACAGAAACATTATTATTCATTGATTTGAAAGGATCAAATGATCACTTACTCCATGTTTTTATCCACGCAACATTTGCACTTTCTCGAGTCTATTCCTGGGTTGATGAAGTGAAGCGACAAAAAGTGATGACAAATACCCTCTCAAGGCAAATTTGTGCAAATAGGAAATAAAACCATGACAAATGAATAAACGGAATGTGAAACCGTCAAGACTCAAGACAAATATGTGCAAACAGAAAATAAAACCATGACAAATGAATAAACAGAATATGAAACTGTGACAAATACCCACTCAAGGCAAATGTGTGCAAACAAAAAAGAAAACTATCACGACACACAAATAAACAGAAAACCAACAAATATATTGCTGGGTACATCCCACTGGCACTACAATATTCTAGCTCCGCTAGAACCCACTGATAGCCAACAGCTATGGCAAACAAGCCTGTGGTAACTGCCAGGTTAGTTTGGTCAAAAACTACAATATAGGCTGGTCGGATAGCCTGGTGAGGCGCATGAAGATGAGCGAAGCACGAGAAGCAAAAGTGCTATGAAGTGCAGTTGAGCGACAAGTGTGGTAACACGAGGTGCACGTGCAGGTGGTGGAGCGCAGCGACTCTAAGTGAGTCAGGAGACAGATAAGACAATGTTTTTATTTGAGAATATGAAGACTGGTGCTCGTGTGTGTTCAGGCACTTAGTGTCGGTCAGCGGATATGACAGAGATTTAGACTTAGAGTCCAACAATGTGCAGGAAGAAAGATGATCATTATACAGAGAGGCAGGAGTATATATATTCTAAGTAGCGTTAAGCACTGTCAAGCGCTAAAGTGAGCCAGAAAGCGAAGCGAGTACGTGATAACATGTAATAAGGGTTCATGACAAAACATACGGAATGTGTGCACAAGCACCGGAGATATGTCAGAATACATGAGAATAAAATAGGAACACGCACCGATGAACTGAAAGGACATGGAATGGATGGATGGAGGATGAGTGACAGAACTGAGGATGTAGTATGTGCCTATGCGTGGCTGAAGCGCTTGCACATGATGCGATCAGCCAATGAAGTGCCAAGTGCGTGGAACAACTTGATATGAGTCGAGCTATGTTTTAGAAGTGGTTAGAGCATTGGAGAATTAGCTCTCTACAAGGCCACAGAGATGTCAGTCTCTACACCACACACTTACCCCTCAAGTAGTACCCGTACTACTGACAAGAAGGAGACCAAAACACCACGGTGACAGGACTGAAAGGAGATGACCAATCAAAAACAAAAGAGGTTGGAAAAGCCATGCCACCAAATCTGGTGAGATCAATACAAAGTTTCCATCCTTAAAATCATTATACTGGCAATCCCCTAAAGGGTCCTGGGATTCAGTTCATTGTCCTACTACTAGTATGACTGACTCAGAGATGTGACATTGTCTAGACTCTATCATAGATAAATGTAGAGTCACATAGAACTTGAATGTTTTTTGTTTATAATAGATGATGTCATAGTTGACTCATAATCACTAAGACTACTCAGGCTAGATATAATTATATATATTCAATTACAGTATGGCAGTATGCACTTATGGTATAGTGGTATGATTGCTCTCGGAGTCTGCATTGTTTGGCTGTCGAAACTTGAGCTCGAACCCTGACAATTGATTTTTAATCTTCGGTACATTTTTCCTCAGCACGTTGCTTATATAATTTAGACTCTTCGAGAATTTGAACCTATTGTGGCCATTCTGGGTATAGCCGGCGGAGTTCGATTGTCATAGCCATTCCTTATATAAACCCTACTTGGTTCATACTGTTGTCTCTTTCCAACTCCCATGTTCAAATTTGTACCTAGTAATACTGATGCTACACGCTTCATCCCGCTACTATAATAATACTTAATAATGCAATGAATGTACTGACGGCCTGTAGTCACGCAATACAGTAGCTAGTAACTTAGTAACTTGTGAAGATTGTTATAATGTGCACTTTGCGCATTTCAATCAATATGTTGATATGATTTCGCAGACTCACGTCAGAAGTCAATCACCAATGGCTGTTCCACGTGGATCGCGACTTGATTGTGAGGTGCCTTCTTCCCACCATGACCAGCGTTATTGACGTCATGAATAGGAACACATGTACTAATCATGCCTTGATGGCTGTTAGTGATTTCTGATCATATGAGGACGTAAGGAAGTGTGCAATGTCAAAAACACTTACCTCTCCGAGGATAGTACACAGTCGGTACGCAGGCTCTTCCGTAAAATTTCTCAACATTTACTGAACGTTAGATCAGCCTTGCTTGAAATTTGCTTGGAAGGTAGCTCACACAAGTAACCGCACGTGCTGGTTGCGCACTCAGCCATGTACTCCCCTCGGCATATCCCTCGAGTGCGCTGAAATACAGCTACTTCAACGTATCTGCCACCCGTGGCGCACAGGCAACAGGGGTAACGAAACTTATGCGCCCGACGATAAGCTTCCCACCGCGATGGGTGGACTTTCCACCCATGTTGAGTGCTTGGCCTGAAGTACGTCTATATTAATGCCATGCTTTTGTACGATAAACAACTTACCATTAAAATGTAGCCAGTTCTTTTGTCTGACCATGGAAATGAAGTACACCATGGCGAGCAATCAATATCGTTACCAACATCCTCACCACGTTAGGGTCAGGTTTGAATTCCACGTCCGTCAAAATTGAACAAGAAGAACCTGGAGATGAAGGTGCGGACATTTCAATCTCAGTGTGTTAGAAGGATAATGGCTGAACACCTTATAGGTCACCTTTTAGGCCAGTCATTCCGGTGCCATCGAGTTCCTGGCAATATGCCACAATAATGGCGGCTTTAATTATATTGTCCCCTTCCGGCCGTTTCATCACAGAGCCATCGAATTCTGGCCATAATTATCAAATACTACCACGATCAGCAATACTCTTCGCTAGGACTCCTTCATGCCCTCAGTCACCCGGCTGTCCTTCATGTCAGTGTCCGATCTCACTTGTGTATGCAAGCGAACATTTACGACTCACAATCACTATAGCCAACACCAGCATTCATGCACTCAAACTAAAAAAACGCCTTTCATCGGCATTGTCATCTTTCAAGGATTTCGTCGCTCAAAGGAAAAGGCCACGTGTCTCGCTCGCTCCTGCTGAGCAACCTGTGGCCATTGGAGCTCCGAATGCCTTGTCGGCTTGTCACGCCAACGAGACTCTCGGTGGTGAAGCCTCCGTGTCACCCTTGTCTTCACTTCTTGAAGAGCCTGTGTCTTTGCACAATCCATCACAGGATTTTGTGGGTGTCCTTCGTGATCATAGCTTTGAAGAAGAAGGAGGAGGAGGAGGAGGAGGAAGAGATAATAAAATGGAGGACATGAGTTTGGCGCAGTGGAGACCCAGATGTCAGAACCGACGGTTGCTGCAGAGATTCAGGGATGTGCTCCCTCAGCCCCCACCTACTATACCTGCAGAAGTCCGTGTTCTGCTTCCGCAATCTGTTTGATGTATTGTCAGTCCAGAAGATCGCCCAGGCGTATCAGCGCGCTCAGTTTTCCATACTCCCCCAAATGTCTTTGGGCTAGTGTGCCAATACTTTTGCGCTATGCCCCCATCCCACGATCCAGAAGAGTACATGACTATAGCCGACCTCTCATTTATTCCTGAAGCCCCCCAAGAACCGTATGCTTCAAATAACCATTCTCTCTATCATCTATATCCCAATCGTTCCTCCTTCCAGCTTGGCGAGTGGTATTGGAACCAGGGACTTCAAAAGTCTCAAGCAGACTACACGAAGTTATTGGATATTATAGGTACCAGTTCTTTCAGCGCTTCCGATGTGACCTCCACGCGTTGGAAGAACATTAACTCTACGTTGGGGGTGAATGAATACGATGAAGGAGATGGGGATGAATGGCAAGACAAAGATGCCGGATACTGGTCTCCATTGAGGTACCTTTTTCCCGCACCACCGAAAAACCAGGGCCCCGGACGTACAAAGCCGCACATCTGTATCATCATTCGCTAGTAGCTGTTTTACGGGAGAAGCTCTCGAATCCTCGAGATGACAAATTGTTTCATTATGAGCCATATCAGCTGCGTTGGACTCCACCGCATATAGACGCAGAAATCTCCATACATGGCGATCTGTACACATCGCCAGCCTTTCACAAAGCTCACACAGAGCTGCAAGAGTCACCCGGAGAACCTGGTTGTAATCTGCCTCGAGTTGTAGCTGGCATTATGTTTTGGTTGGATGCCACGCAGCTCACGTCATTTGGCAATGCAAAACTGTGGCCTACCTATATGTATTTTGGCAACAAGTCCAAGTATTGACGCTGTAAGCCATCGTGCAATCTGAGCAATCATATTGCATACTTCGAGATGGTACATTTTACTCAAATTTCGCACTTTACATCACACTTACCATTACGCTGCTCAGCTTCCGGACTCATTCAAAGACTTCACAGGAGGAAAGGGGTTGTCCAGCGATTGTGCAACTCATTGCCATAGAGAATTTTTTCACGAGCAGTGGAAGATTTTACTGGATGACGAGTTCCTTGAGGCATATGAGCATGGTATTGTAGTTTGTTGTTGTGATGGCATCAAGCATAGATTCTACCCAAGGATCTTCACTTACTCTGCGGATTATCCAGAAAAGTAAGTAAACTCTTATATGACATCGAATATTATTGATGTTTTTCTCCAGGGTGCTTATAGCTACAGTTCGAAACCTAGGAGGATGTCCATGTCCTCGATGTTTAATACCAAAACATCGGATTCAGAATATGGGTAGGCCTCAAGATCGTCAACAGCGTGATACTTTGGCTCGTGGTGATGAGAGAAGACGAAATATCGTGGACACTGCACGCGAATTAATTTATGACAAGAATTTAGTGGTCGGCAGTGCACCAGTTGAGCATATCCTTAAACCACATTCATGGGTGCCCACTTCGGTAAGGCCTGAATCATTTTTGTAATAGACCATGGCTAATTATTCTTCAGAACGCATTCTCAGATCGCCTTGGCCCCTTGGGGTTCAATATTTTCCGGGCGCTTGTGGTCGATCTCTTACACGAGTTCGAGATTGGCATCTGGAAGTCCCTTTTTACCCACTTGTTGTGTATCATTTTGGCGCATGATAAATCTCTTGTCCATGAATTAGACCACAGGTGCGCATGTGTCATCGTACTGGCATTTCATCTGTCTAAATCCTACTATCAGATACAGGCAAACTCCAACATTTGGCCAAGTGACCATTCGAAAATTTTCTGCTAACTCTTCAGAGATGAAGAGGATGGCAGCCCGCAATTTCGAGGACTTGCTCCAGGTATGAACTTACTGTTGTTGGTGAAGTGCAGTATCTGATGTGAAGTGCAGTGTTCTATCCCTGTCTTTGACGGCCTCCTTCCAGAACCACACAACACGATCGTCCTCAAACTGCTATTTACGATGGCGCATTGGCACGGGCTTGCTAAACTTTGAATGCATTCCGATCTGACCCTTGACATTATGGACCTGGTAACTTCCGCAGTTGGTCAACAGTTCAGGGAATTTAAAGCCAAGGTTTGTGACGCTTACACCACCCGTGAACTTCATCGGGAAGTCGAGGCTCGTACGCGACGCCACGCAAGGCAAGCATCGAAACAAAACGATGTGCGCAAGGGCAAGAAAAACGCTTTGAATTATGGGCAGCAGACAAAAGTTTTCAACTTCCAAACGTACAAATTCCATGCTTTAGGAGATTATGTGTCCACAATTCGGCGATATGGCACGTCCGACTCGTACAGCAGTGAACCAGTCCGTTCATTGTCATTTGCCTGACCATAACTAACTATTTACTCCAGGGTGAACTTGAACACTGGTCACCTAAGGCGAGTTATCGCCGCACCGATCACAAATTATTTGTGAAACAGTTGACTCGGATCGAACATAGGCAGACTCGCATTCATCGCGTGGGTGACAGGGTCGTTCATCGCCCCCACATTGAAATCACGGAGTTAGCGAGATGCCCGGACGTCCACCACCATATAGGCCTGACACAAAAGCATCCTATTCATGTAGGATCCTACTTGCGCCTTCATGAAGGCGATCCAGCTGTCAAGGTCAGTCTCATTATCACCACGTAAACACCCTTACACCTCCTGCAGAATTTCGCGTCAAAACTGAAACTTCATCTGTTGTGTCGCACCACGATATCAAGAAATATTGCAGAGTCACATCAAGATACTAATTCGATCATCCTCAAGGATGACCAAATATATAGTCACAACACCGCTAGGTTTAACTATACTACATACGATGTTCGTTGAGCCCAAGACGTCATCAACCCACAGACTTCCCACTCCAACATTATGGTTCTCCACGCCAAAAACGATATGGGACCTCAAGGTCACAGATATATTTACGGCAAGGTACTGGGTATTTATCATACTAATGTAATTTTTATCGGAGTTGGTATGGTCGACTATACACCAATTCGAATGGAGTTTTTATGGGTTCGGTGGTACGAACCCATAGATGAAGTCTCCACCTGGGACTCCTCAACCATGGATCGTGTTAGATTTCTGCCTGTGACTCACGATCACTCGTTTGACTTTCTGGAACCAACCGATGTCCTTAGGGGCTGTCATATTATTCCTGCTTTTGCTGGCAAAAGGAGACGGTCTGATGGATCAGGTCTCTCAGTGTGTGCAGGAGATAAGAATGATTGGCGCGCATACTACGTTAATCGGTGAGTAATGCTCCCGCTACACGCATGACATGCATTCAGTTCATAGTTTTAGGTTTGTAGACCATGATATGTTGATGCGGTTCCATTTCTGTCTTGGAGTTGGGCATACTTACTCGCACCATCATACCTCACAAGCTCAGTCTCAGGATGAGTATCTCTCAAGCTTCGAGCATAATCTTCAAGATTTCGAAGATAGCAAAGAAGTTGAAGGCCACGATGATGATGATGATGATGATGAAGAGCAGGAGGATTCCGAGTCAGAGGCCGAGGTCGAGGTGCCTGAGCAACAGTTCGGCTCTAGCAGTGAATCGTTATCTAAGTTTCAGGAGATGTACGATAGTGACTTAGAATTAGATTACGAGAACTAGCATTTTAGAGTCACGTTGCATTGGCGTGGAAGACGGGCAATCATATGGTTCAGCCAATAATGTATTATTGTACCGCCTGAATGGTGCACATAATAAGGGTCCGGACTTTGCGATGGCACTGCGACGACCAGTCGTTAATCTGAGCCTCATGCCAGCAATGTAGCTTAACCTGGTATGTACATGTAATACACTCTTGTACTAACACCTGATAGTTCCTGCTACTTTCAAGACACCGCACTGACTAAATGGCGTGCTAAGCATATTAATGTCAGCTCAATCCAATTATGTGTTTGTTATCGCTCTAATAGTCTAGTTTATACTCGATTTTACAGGAATTTTTCGATTGTGATTTGGCATTCTCAAAATGGGGGATGATCGTGTCGAACATCCACTGGGGCTGTGCGCAAATTGTATTTCTCAATAAGCCTTAAATATGCATTGTATTGATGTTTTTTGTAATTCATCGCAATTGCAATGTCTACCTTCGATAATCACGCAAACAATATGATCAATGCCGATGTGTGTTTGTTCGACCTGTGCTTCCTGGGTTCCTCCCGTTCTCTGCAAGTTTTCTTCTCTCGCAACACTGAACAACTTTACTCACTGGTTCCTTCAGGGTGTCCCTGTAACCACTGTTCAACTTGCAGGGTACTTGGCACTGGGCCCTCAGCCCATTATTTTACCTCTATATGTAAGTATTCACTGATTTGTTTACACTGCATCTCATCTATGTTATGGCGCAGTGTCCCCCAATCGCTTTTGGCACTGTAGGTGGATTTTGTTTTTATGCGTGATTTATACTTACTACCTGCTCCCAGCTAAAGCAGCAATTGTCTCTCTTCGCATATCTGCAAACCCCGATGATCCATAATATGGCATACAAGTTACTACCCAGCAATGAGGTACCTGTGTATGTTTTAGCAGTAGGTTCCATCTGTACTGTATCACGTGTTCCTACTACTGATTTCCTGCCAGCTGTCAGATATCGCCGCACCGTTCTTGAATTTGCCATGGCTGAAAGGCAAGACAGGCAACGATAAGATGCTGCATGGTGTTTACGACTATGTACGTCTGAGTCCGCCTCGCTTGAATGTATCACATTCTCATGCTACAATGTCGTAGCTTGGTGTGGCCTGGGTCGACAAACCTTTAACTATCGTCCATCTTGCGCAATTTCCTCTCGGCTACCAATATATTCAGGCTGACGATTTAATCGACGAATTAGAGTCGATCCTTCAGACCACCTGGATTGACTCATCAGCCATGGCTTCAGCAGCAGGAGTTGTGCGGTCGGTCCGCCCCAAGAAGAAGAAGGTTCAGGCTGAACACACCCTTCATGGAATTATGAAGACCTGCCCAAACTGGGGCAGGGCCCTGGCGTACCTGTGTGTCTTTTTGAGGATTTTCATATGTTGCAGTCACACTGACAATCCTCATCTTCTCACCAATGTCGATTACGGCGAACGCAGACTTGAGCTTGCTCGCAGTCTCTGGCCTAGTTGTCTGAATCGTGCAAATATCACTATCCATGATTTGGAAACGGGTAGGGGAACTCGTTATGGTTTTTCATATAGACTGAATATTTTCTAGTGCTGAACAAAGACTCCAAGCTTCCAATGTCACAAAACGAAGTATTGGCGCTCGTACGTGTCATTCCTGTCTTCATTTTCTTGTCTCATTTTAAAATAGTCGAGCCCGTGGATTACGCAATTTCTATATGATACCCGTCGGGTGATCACCATCTCCATGGACGACGCTCGCATCTTTGGGCTCAGCAACTTCTTTGGCGTGGCTCTCAAGCACAGCATCGGGACTCTCCTGCAGATGTTCACGCGACCCCATGCACATTTGCTTCCAATCTGGGTGAGTTCTCCGGAATTTCTTTCATCATTACACCCTGATTTTATCGTGCAGATCAACGGGTTTTATGCCTTCTTGATTCATCAAGCAGGAAAGGAGTTGGTTTATCATGTCATATTCAGGACAACAGCGACAAACTGTATTCGTTTCACAATCGCCGATCTAGAACCAGCAGTCTTCAGGCTCTCTGCCCACCCGCCAGTAGATACTTTGGCTTTGGTAGGGTCATGTGTAAGTGCTCTACCATCTCACTATTTTACTTGCGTTTACTATTATCACACTAGTGCTACCAGTCGCTCCTCACGAAGCTCATGAGCATCTGGGGCACCGCAGACGTCATGCCACAGTTTCCTCCTGTGAGCCAAGTGCACACTGAACTTCGGGAGACAGCTGTGATGCTCCTCCAGCAAGATGAAGACCCGGACATTGTCATGTTCAGGGGTCAAATGAGAGTGCTGTGCAACATCACGTAAGTTGACAGGATACTTATGCTTTCTGTACTAGGGCTAACAGCAGTGCAATGCGTAGTGAGACCAATGTGTTCTGGATCAGCCGCAGAGGATCTGCGACCTAACACTGCTGAAAATGAGTCCTGAATCCACGCTGTATATGTATTATGTAACATCTACTCAAATGAGCCTTTTGAAATATACTTTGTTCTCTGTCGGACTGCAAATTTTGTGCTTGTGAAAGTCATTGCCTGCACTGCTGATACATCGCGAAGTATTTCCCGATTGGTCGTTCAGGATAATACTAATAATGTGCACAAACAGGTCATCTTTTCACTATCTTATTTGTGCCGTTTTTTAAGGTTTGATGGTTTGATCGCCATCGCATCGTTTGATTGCTATCGCTCCTCAAACTACTGAATAGGTTGTGTAAACATTACACGCTCATGAGAACACACCCCTCTAGCCTCTCTCTCTTGCTTCCCTCTAACTTCAACATGGTGAACACCAGTTCCGCTGTTCCTTTTACATTTGAAGTGTCTTCCTACTCTCATTTTCTCGGAATTGAACAAACTGAGACTGCCATGATATGTTGGCTCCAGAAACAGGAGCATGATACTGTGAGCGCAGGTCCTATGATTATTGTAGCATTCTAACTTTGCTTCCAGCTTCCAGACTCCCTCTTTGCCACAGCTTCCGTGCTGTTTGGATGGATTGACTCCCACAATCTTATAGCTCTCCTTGACGTGAGCCTCCGGGAGGTTGCGATGCAGCTCGAGCGAGAACATGATTTTGGTATTGTATCCTGTTTGCAAGGGAGATGGTGGATGGAGGACAGGATGCACCAAGCTCAAACTGAAATTTCATTGTTCAGTACTGCTATTGCTAACTTGTGCGAAGAAATGGAATGTAGAAGTTCCCCAAGTGAGTGACACCTTGCGATTTTTTTCTGTCCGTTAATATTTGTTCTTAGATTGCCTCAGGAAGCTGCCCACAATGGGTGATGTCGCATGTATGAAAACATGCTTATCACCCAGTTTGGTCAATTTCGATGACGTCCGACCTATACAGGTCATGCCAGATAAATGCGATGCCCGAGACAAATGCAATGCATGGCTTATCGCGTTGCAAGGCAATACCCTGGATGATTCTGATGTCAGTTGAATACCATTTGGTTCCCCACGTGCAGAAGCTGTTCATTTCTATGAATACCTTACGGGGGTAAGCGCTATTCATGCTACAAGAGAGGAGTTCTGATGCGACGCTGTGCAGCCTAACGATCGATTTCTCTCCCTGCCTCGCTTGTTGAAAATATGGGTCGACAATACCACATATCGCACCTACATAATCGCATCCCTAGCAGAGTTCAAACCCTCATATAATCGTGACAGCTTCAAAACAAAGGAATGCAAGAGTCTGACCATCCTTAAATCCGATCTACATATGCTTGGACTGAAGAAGCAGTGTGCGCAGGTCGAAGTGGACATGCTTTCTGAAGCAATAGCGCGCATGTCTGAGTTCAAGCACACTGATGACGGTAAGCATGCAGTTACACTTGTTTTTTTTCGACACTAACATCACTGTAGGCATATCTTCCGGAAGTTCAATGATGTGTGTGTCATGTCTGCCTGAAACCAGCGTGGGCTCGTTCGATGATTGGTTGTCCTCATACACCTCTTCTGATATATCATCAGTCATGTGACACTCTTACTTGTAGTTGTACCGAGTTTTTGTAGCCCTTCCCCATGTCACCCAAGTAGGTTGTAAGTTTGTGTGCTACTTTTATGCTACTTCTATTCGACTGATTTCTTGATAATCGAGGCTACTAGAATGTCGTCGTCAAGAACCTTGTTTACCATTTATGTACAATTTGTTCTGGCAAGATTTGCTCTGTCTATCAGCATTGGAATGGAATTCTCATGGTGAAATAATGAGAAATACACTCGATGACCACGAACTTACAGTGTTCTTGCCCACAGCTGCAAGTGTCAAATTAACATACTTATTACAGCTCTGCATAATTACGCCGAAGCACAAAAGTTGAATTTGCATGTCGGAAATGCCCTAGGTACTAGGACCCCTAATCTATTAGTAGGCACAAGATAGTACTATTCCCAATGGCCCTCCGAGTCTGGGCATCCCTGTACCCTACCAATCTTTTTTTCCATTTTATTTCCTTTTGAACGTTATCTTGGCATTTTTCTTACATAATCTGCTGCTCGTGGTTGGTCAAAGCCTGTTATTGTCTAATTAATTACTAGTACTAAAGCTACTCGATGTTGAGCAGCATCCAAAGTTCTCACATCCATATGCCCAGATTCACTAGTGGCAATGCGAGCATGACATCTAGAACTTGCATGATACAATTAGATATGCATACTTGTAAGGTGTATGTCAAAATAACATGTCCCTAGCATAGCTATATATTTGATCATACATATGTTGCATACTTGTAAGATTCATGTCAAAATGAGATTCCCATCACATAGTCATATACATTTTCATATAATTGTTCCATACTTGTAAGGTGCATGTCAAAATGACATGCCCCTCACATAGTCATATATTCCTTCATATAGTTGTTGCATACTTGTAAAAGACATATCAAAATTATGTGTCCCTAGCATAGCTATATATTTGGTCATACATATGTTGTACACTCATAAGATTCATGTCAAAATGAGAGGCCCTTCACATAGTCATATACATTTTCATATACTTGTTCCAAACTTGTAAGGTGCATGTCAAGATGTCATGTCCCTGGCATAGCTATATATTCTTCCATACACTTGTTGCATACTTGTAAGATGCACATCGAAATGATGTGTCTCTGAGATAGTCATATATTCTGTCATACACATGTTGTGCAAAAATAATAATATATAATTTTAGATCTAGATGTATCATAATGTTCCATACCTGTAAGGTGCATGTCAAAATGACATGTCCCTGGCATAGCTATATATTCTTTCATATACTTGTTGCATACTTGTAAGGTGCATATCAAAACGATGTGTCTCTGACATAGTCATATATTTTGTCATACATGTGTTGTGCAAAGATAATAACATACAATTTTAGATTTAGATGTATCATAATGATTTTTATTTGTCAGCTCTACCTGGTCATATCAATTCCGGGTTGATTTCCTGATGAATGGACCCGCACCCGAGGGCTGTGTTGCAGCATTCTGCACATCCAATGGTGCAGGCGCTCGGATTATCCACTATCACATTCCCACCAGTGATCTCAGTCTGGCTCATCCACGCAAAAAGAACCAACTTTGCCTTATTTTGGACGGGGGGTATTGTGGACTCGTCCTACCTGTGGCAAAGTGTAACAAGAATCTCAAGACTGTTGAGATTTTGATGATGGCTTCAAGTACAATTACATCCACTCTGCATTTCAACCAAATATGTCTCATGGAACCTAGTGCGCAATACCAGTAGACAATACCAGTAGACAATATTATTGCAGTAATTTGATCATACCATTTGTTACTACAACTACCTCTAGGATTCCGGAGTACATTGCCAATGTGTGTCTTCTCATGTGGTCATGAGTTCGAACCTCTTGAATGACAGTTTCTTTTTTCTAGGTTTATCTACTCTCTGTCTCTGCTTGAGCTCGAGGGTTCGAATTCCCTTGGTGTTTTTGTTTTTGTTTTTATTTTACACTAGTGTCTAGCTTGACAGACGGCTTGACCTGGTCACCCGAGAGGGCGCAAGGAGGTAGAAAATCCTATGCGCGTTATTGACCTTGTATAGCAAGCCAAGCTTGATATTATTCTGTGAGTCACATACCCAAATTTTCGGTTGTTCATCGGCGATTTGATACACAGTATCTGCGTGCGGAACCCACACTCCCTCGGCACCAGTAATGCGTCCTTGTACGGCTGGAAGGCGCATCAGCTACACTGGAAGGCATTCGTGGGCTTTTAACCTGTGCTCGTGCTTGCAGTGTTCCTCTTGATCCGAACCCTAGAGTCTTGTCAACGAGCTGTGGATGACTTGGAAGAGCGCGCAAGGTTGTTATTGGACCGGTCACACAGGACCATTGAAGAGCTGGACGAATTCTTTGAGACAGATTATACCATTCTATTGATCTCACAATCTATGACTGGCTGATGTCCGCGCGCAGCAAAGCGAAGGATTTCAAGAAATACGTAAAGGCTTGGATATCCCTTGATGGTCAAGGACTCAAATTCAAGATTTCGGGAAGTCATGCGTTTTGTTGCTCGCACTGAAAAAGACTTCAGTATTCCTGCTATCAGAGATTGGAAACAAATTGCCGAGTTTGCTTTGGATCTTGAGAATCGATGTGAATCAATCCTTCAGCATCGTTATCAGCACTGGGAAGACACAGACGTCTTTGGGATGATCCAGAAGTGGAGATCCTATGCCCGGGACTATCTCACCATGTTCTCACTTCGCCTTTTCAAGAAGCTGGACGATTAGCTCACTCGCCATTAAGAATGGTTAGAAGGTCTGTCGTGGTCCCGTCCGCAGCACGAATGCGCACCTGGTTTGGACATCCTGAATGATGTTGAGTCAAAAAGACAAGAAAGTTCGCTGTGTCTCCAAGTCGCGAAGTCTTGTATGGTCTTGACCTTACTGTTCTGCATCGCATCCTCACTGGTCAACCTCCAGCTGTTCAGGTCAAGAAGAGGCAAAGACCAATACTTTTGGCCAGGATGTTGACCAGGATTGGCTGGATGGTACGCGCTGCATATGCCGTGGTCGCACGCCATACCTCCTCAATTATCCAACCATTGAATGAGAAGTTTGCAGAAGACATTGCCACTCTGGCTGCGCCTTCTTCCCTATGGAGGCCAACATCAGTGGCAATAATCGATTTGTGTGCCCGCTGTACTGTTTGCGTAGGAGTTGACCATACATATATTCAGAAGTCCACATTAAGCACGTTGGTTAGTAAAATTTGTTGAACATATTGCCCACACTAAGGGATGAGCAGATAAGCAAGATCGAGACACATATGTCAACACGAATGCGATGCTGGATACCTTCAGCAAAGAAATTGTTTATATGAAGATACATTATTCATGGAACTCATACAATTTTTGCCCAGCCAGCTTGATCTCAATAACGGCAATGCACCAGCTTCCAGGAGTGTTCCAGTGCATACAATGCCTCACAGTACTGAACCTCAGGCTAGCTCTTCTACGCACCACCGACATTCGCATATTCACAGCACTCCCATGCCGTTTCCTACACCACTAACACCTGTTTATGAGCTTGCAAGGCAGCCATCAGTGAACCGACATCACGTCCCACCTCCCTCACCTTGGTAATCCCATCAATAATCACCACATTTGAACAAGAGGTGTAATTGTGTGGATGACACTCCACAAAACAACCAGGAGACGAGATCACCTAAGCAGCGGCATCTTCCTCAAACCCCTGTTCTTCCGCCCAGCAGCTTGTATGATGCAGCAGATGCTTTTGCCTTCACTGACCATGATTGTACCACCAGTTAACACCGAGCCTCAAGCGCTCAAAGCTCAAAAGGCAAATCACGAGAGTCCTATGAGTAGCGGAATCACACCAGCATCAAGTTTATATCATATCCTGCACCATAAAATTACAGTCACGCCCCATACTATATTCCACATCACGCTAACCAATCATAATCATAATTTTTGACCTGAGGCTATAATACTACAAATTTCTTAGGCATTGCTGAGCGGACTCTGAAAGCGGCATGACAACTTATGGGGGTGATGCCTCAGTGGTCAGCCGTGAGGCATGTTTCCCATTTCGGAGGCTGCCGGCGGAGTACAAATATCAAAGTCGTTCACTATATAAACCCTACTTGCTTGCACTTGTATTTCTTTTTCCTTTTTCATCATCCCAAACACAACCACTGAGTATGTTAGGCACGTAGTAGGGTTGTAACATGGTGTGCCGCTTGGGCCCTAAGTTTTAACTGTAGCTCAAATGAGTAATTGAGTACAGAGCGCATTAGAATGATAGTGAGATACTCCCGTCCTCATGACTTCGTCTCACATGATTGATGAAAGGTCTAGAACAATGATCGTTGTCATTGACATCAATCATATGGTGGAACCACGTTGAGCGGTTGATCAGATCTAAAGATATGAGCACATGAGAACGATCAATTGTGAATTCATACCTCCGAGGATAATACACAGCCGGTACGCATGCTCTCCCGAAAAACTTCTCGATATTTACTAATTGAGAGATCAGAAATGTCCACCCTCTAGGAACTTTGCCTCACACATGTAGCCACAGGTGCTGGTTGCACATTCGGCAACATATTGTCCCTCACATACGCCTCTACTACGTCGAAATATTGCTACTTCGACGTACCTGCCCCCACTTGCGCACATGCAACATGGGTACCAAAAAGCATGTGCCTCGCGATAATCCGCAAATTGTGAAGGATGAATTTTGTGTCCATATTTGGTGGACGGCCTTGAATACAGATGTGAGGGTAGGCGAAGCCGCACTTCTCAAAATAATGAACTCACCACTGAAACATTGTTAGTTCTCCTGTTTGGCCATGGAAATGCAAAATTCCGTGACGTGCAGTCAAGATATTCACTAGCATGCTAACCACCTTTGGGTCGGCTTTGAATTCTGGGGGTTCAATGCTGGAGCACCTGGAAGATGTTGCGGACATGTCAGCACACATGCAATTAGCTGGAAAGTGTATTGGAAGATATATAGTTCCCCCCGCACCTCATTGTCCTAGCACCATTGCGTGCCTGGTCAAATTAGCAAATATTAATTTCTCTCGGTCGTAAGGTCGCCATCGTCCCACATGTTTTCAGTTACCTCCTTGGGTCAGAAACATTCTCACATCATTCCTTCATGTCGGCGTCTGGCTATACATGCGTTTGCAAGCGCTCTTTTGCGGCGCAGAACTACTTTAGCCAACACCAGCGCTCATGTCTGCAAACCAAGAAGCGTCTTTCATCGGCGATATCTTCTTTGAAAGAGTTTGTAAGCTGCAGGAAAAGGTCTCATATCTCGAACGATGAACCTGTGGTCGATGCCTCATCCAATGGTGTTGATCCGCCTGCTTACCCCCCTACCGGTGTGGATGATGCTTCGCCAGCGCATCAAGATTCCGAAGCTACAGCGTTTCTTTCCAATCTATCACAAGATTCCGTTGGAGGTGGAGGAGTGGACATGGATGACGACAGGGACATGAGTTTGGTGCAGCGCAGACCGAGGCGTCAGAACCGACAGCTGCCTATGAGATTCAGGAACGTGCTACCTCAACCCCCACCAACTGTCCCCCCAGAAGTTCATGGAATTTTTCAGGAACCTGTTAGCCGTGTTAGCACAGTAGAATGTCCAGTCTCACCGGTGCACATGGTAAAATTTCGCACCCGCCCCAATGTATTCGGGTTAGTACATCAATACTTCTCCTCGACACCGCCATCACACGACCCAGAAGAGTATATTATGATTGCAGACCTCTCAATCATGCCTACCACCATTCAAGTCGACCAATTACCCTACGAAACTCCTGCTTTGAGCAGCGATTCTCAATACCATCCCTATCCCAATCGTTCATCTTTTCAGCTTGGGGATTGGTACTGGAATCAGGGCGTCCAGAAGTCACAAGGTGACTATATGAAGCTGATGGACATATTGCGCTCCAGGTCCTTCAGCACTGACAACATGAGCTCTACTAACTGGAAGGAGATAAATACCAAGCTTGGTGTGAACGAGTATGATGAGGGAGATGGGGAGGAATGGGAGGATGAAGACACTGGATGGAAGAGAATGCCGGTCTCCATCGAGGTGCCTTTTCCCCGCACCACCAAAGTTCCAGGTCCTCGCACGTATCAAGCTGCCGATTTATATCATCGATCCATTGTAGGTGTTGTGCGGGAGAAACTTGCCAATGCCCGAGATGACAAGCTCTTTCATTACGAGCTGTATGAGTTGCATTGGAACCCTCCTCACCTGGACACGGAGGTTTCCATATATGGTGACCTGTACACTTCCAGGGCTTTCCATGAAGCCCACAGTGAAGTCCAAGACTTGCCCCGGGAACCTGGTTGTAATTTGCCCCGAGTAGTCGCTGGTCTCATGTTTTGGTCTGACACCACGCAGCTCACTTCGTTTGGCAATGCTAAACTCTGGCCAATGTACATGTACTTCGGTAATGAGTCTAAGTATCGCAGGTGCAAGCTGTCATGCAACCTAAGCAATCACATTGCTTACTTCGAGACGGTATGTTTCTCTCAATTCTAACTTCACAGCTTATCTAACGTCACACTGCCAGCTCCCAGACTCTTTTAAAGATTTCGTAGGTGGGAGAGGAATCAACAGTGAGTGTGCTACGCACTGCCGTAGAGAACTCTTCCATGAGCAGTGGAAAATCTTACTGGACGACGAGTTCCTGGATGCGTACGAGCACGGGATCGTGATATCATGCTGCGACGGCATTACACGTAGATTTTATCTTAGGATATTTACATACTCAGCAGATTATCCTGAAAAGTAAGTGATGTCATTAGCAAGTTGAAATACACTGATTACAATTTGATCAGAGTGCTGATAGCCACAGTCCGAAACTTAGGAGGTTGTCCATGTCCCCGCTGCCGTATACCTAAAGATCGGATCCATAATATGGGACGGCCGCAGGATAGGCAACAATGCGAAACCCTTAAACGCGATGATAATAACAGGGGACTCTTAGTAAGTGATGCACGCAAATTGATTTATGAAAAGGACTTCGTGGTCGGGAGCGCACCAGTTGAACGCATACTGAAACCACAGTCGTGGGTACCAACTCTGGTGAGGCTGAATTTCTGCATTATCGATCATGCCTAACACGCGCCTTAGAATTCATTCTCAGATTGCCTCGGGTCAAATGGTTTCAACATTTTCCGTGCTCTTGTCGTCAATCTCTTACATGAGTTTGAGCTTGGCGTGTGGAAGATGCTATTTGTGCACCTCTTACGAATCGTTGTGGCCCAGGACAAGGGACTTGTACATGAATTGGATCGCAGGTATGTTACTACACCATGCGTTACCTAGTCCAGCTGACCCCCTGCGACCAGATACAGACAAATTCCAACATTCAGCCAAGCTACCATTCGAAAGTTTTCGGCCAACTCTTCCGAGATGAAACAGATGGCAGCTCGCAATTTTGAAGACCTCCTTCAGGTATGATTCCACCCCTAGTGTGGCTAAATTGGCCCTCACGCAATGTACAGTGTTCCATCCCTGTCTTCAATCGTCTCCTGCCTGAACCTCATAATGCGACCATTCTTGAGTTACTATTCACCATGGCGCACTGGCACGGATTGGCTAAGTTAAGAATGCATTCCGATTTGACCCTAAATGCCATGGATTTAGTGACTTCAGTGCTGGGCCATCAGTTCTGCACTTTCAAAGCTAAAGTTTGTTCTGTGTATGATACTCATGAACTTCGTCATGAGGTTGAAGCTCGCCGCCGACACCATGCAAAACAAGCAGCAAAACACAAGGCAACCAAGAAGGGCAAGGAAAAGCAAAGGGAGGTGGTTGAGTCAGAAGGTGCTGTGAACAATACGCAGCAAGCAAAGGTATTTAACTTTCAGACTTATAAATTTCATGCCTTGGGAGACTACGTGTCAACAATCCGCCAGTATGGCATGGCCAATTCCTACAGCAGTGAACCTGTACGTCCTCTGATGTTTATATCTGAACTTCACTGACTTATCCAGGGTGAACTTGAACACCGTTCACCCAAGGCCAGATATTGCCGTACCAATCGGAAGTCCTTTATAAAACAGCTGACTCGGATCGAACACCGGCAAGCTCGCATTCACCATATAGGCGACAAAATTGTTCATCGCCCCCATATCGAAATGGCCAGGTTAGCAACTGGCCCTCACGTCCACCACCATATTGGTTTGACGCAGAAGTACCCTGTACATATAGGCTTGTACTTGCGCAGTCATGAAGGTGATCCAGCAATCAAGGTGTGTTAAATTGTACTCCTAAAGAATTTTCACGGATCCCTGCAGAACTTTGTGCCAAAACTCAAGACACATTTATTTGGTCGAATCAACTTGTCGAGGCCCGAGTCGAGAGAGCATCTTAATACCGATGCACTTATCCTCAAGGACGATCGAATTTACCACCACAACATTGCCAGGATTAACTACACTACATACGATGTTCGCCGAGCACAAGATGTCATCAATCCCCGCACTTCCCATTGTAATATTATGGTGTTGTGCCCTGACAACAATGTGGGGCACCGAGGTCACAGATTTGCCTATGGTAAAGTACTTGGTATCTACCATGTCAATGTAATTATCATTGGAGTTGGTATGGTCGACTACACTCTGCTCCGGATGGAGTTCCTATGGATTCATTGGTACGAACCCATAGATCAAGTCTCCACCTGGGACACCTCAAGCCTAGATCGACTTAGGTTTCCGCCCATGGCGGATGAATATTCGTTTGACTTTCTAGATCCAGCAGACGTCCTCAGGGGCTGCCACATTATACCTGCTTTTGCCAGCCTCTAGAGATACCAAAATGGAGTGGGTGTGTCAGCATGTGCAGGGGACAAAGATGACTGGCGGGAATACTATGTCAATCGGTGAGTGAAAGTCCATTTCATGTACAACGTATATTGAGATCATCATTCCAGGTTTGTTGACCGTGATATGCTGATGCGCTTTCACTTTGGTCTTGGAATTGGGCATGTGTACTCTCACCATCATGTCTCGCAGGCTGAGCCTCCGCATAGAGGCGTCACAGAACAAGATGACGGGGAAGTTGAAGACGATTATGAAGAGGCTGAGGAAGATGATTGTGCATTTGAGGGGGAAGATGGAGAGCTACGGGTGCAATGTGTTGTGCCGCTGTTTGGTTTCAGTAATGATTCACTCGTATCTCAATTTGATGAGATGTATGGCAGTGAAGTAGAATTAGATTACGAGAACTGAAGTTCCAAAATACTGTTCCGATGGATCGTGTAATAGGATCCAGACCGTTATAAAAAATAGGTGTTTGCATACCACCACTATGGTGCACGTAATAAGGTCTCTTCATTCTGAACGTCTCCACAATTCTTATTCTGATATCGAAAATACAGCTCAAACAGGTATGCAAATGTGATATTCCGCTGCAACAATGCTTAATATTCAATATATAGTTTCAATGTATGTAATACTACACCGATACAGCTCAAACAGGTACACAAATGTGATATTCTGCTGCAACAATGCTTAATATTCAATATATAGTTTTAATGTATGTAATACTACACCGATGGCGCTGCGATGGCATGAAATTTTAAACACAACATGTACATGTAATACGCCAACACTGTTGTGACCCATGACTTCCCAGTCGATGGCGCTGCAATGATAAGTTGGAACCCTAATATCAATACGGTCTAAATCGGACATTCAATATGCTTTAAATAAGCATCGCATTGCCTTTCCTTCCCTCAGCCGCAATGTCTGTCCCAGTAAATTCTAACAGTGGGATTGAGGGCAATGCATGTGTCTTCCAACTTGACCCTCCTGCATTGTGCTCTTTCTTTGTAGGTTGTTCTCTTGCCTGCACACGCTTGCTCACAGTTCTTTAAGGACACTCCCGACATCAGTGTAGAATTCATAGGGTACTTGTTGCTCGGTACTCAGCCCATGCTTTACCCTCTTTATGTGAGTATTTGGATGTCTTGACTATGGACTCAGCATGTCTGATGATCAGCACAGTGCCTGCCCGCTGGCTTGGTTGACGTACGAGGTTTTATTTTATCGGTGCCATAATCTACTGACCTCTCCTCCCAGCTTCGGCCAGAGCTCGCCTTGGTCGCTTATCTCTCAACCCCGATGATACATAGTCCGGTGTATGAGTCGCTGGACATTGAGGTTCCAGTGTATGTCCTAGTAGTAAGTGTAATCTCGACTGTTCCACTTCTTTCTACTGATGAGTCGTACAGCTGCGTACAACCCCCGTGCCGTTCCTTAACCTGCCTTGGATGTGGGGCAGAACCGGTTCCGACGACATGGTGCACGGTGTTTATGATCATGTATGTTCATTTTGCCCTTGTATCTTTCCACGTGCTAAAATACTATAGGCTGGCATGGCTCACGCAGACGAGCCCAAGACTATCATTCATCTCGCGCAGCATCCTTCCGGATACTATGTTCCTGAAGTTGAGAATTCAGTCGGCAGCTCATCAATCCTGCCGATGACGTCCCAGTTCGGCTCATCCGTCATCGCATCAACCACTGGAACCGAAACTGGAACCGGAACTGGAACTGCAATGCTTGGACATCCCAAGAAGGTTCAAGCAGAGCATAGCCTCCACCAAATTATGGAAACGTGTCTCAACTGGTGCAGGGCACTTGCGTACCTATGTGTCCAGTTGAGGATTGTCATTTGTTGTGGGCACTCCAACAACCCCCATGTCCTTGTCAGCGTTGACTATGCTGAGTGTAGACTCGAGCTAATTCGCAGTTGTTGGCCTGATTGCCTTGTTTGTGCCAATGTCGCATCTGAAACTTTGGAAACAGGTCAGGAGCTTAATCTTAGTGGTGCCCACAATATGCTGAATTTTTTTTTTAGTTTTTAGGAAAGATTCCAAGGTTCCAATGATGCACGCTGAGGTTTTGGCGCTCGTACGTGTTTTTCATGTTTTTGTTCACTTGTCTTATTCCAGGATAGGCCTCTCCCTGGATAACCCAATTTCTATATAATAACCGTCGAATTGTCACCCACTTTATGGACGACCCTCGCATCTTCGGCTTAGGCAACTTCTTTGGCTTGGCCCAAAGGCACAGTATTATGCTCCTACTTCAAATGTTCACACGACCCAATGCCCACTTGCTTCCAATCAAGGTGAGTCATTTTAAGAGCATGTTCGGATAGAAATATTTGCATGAAGTTTTGAAATATTGATCACGCAAATTCATCGGCATTGTGCCGAAAGTTCGTCGGAGCTTTAATTCAATCAGCAGCTGTTATCAATTGATATTCAAAGGTATATCACATATCATATATCTCCTCGTCATGGATGCTCAAGAAGATCAATTCGAAATGGATCGTCAACAGCTCGCCTTGCTCGTTTCCAATCCTCAACCGGAGGTTTGG
Source organism: Suillus discolor (assembly GCF_016758755.1). Taxonomy (NCBI): domain Eukaryota; kingdom Fungi; phylum Basidiomycota; class Agaricomycetes; order Boletales; family Suillaceae; genus Suillus; species Suillus discolor. The sequence goes on from NW_024541312.1 coordinate 73,465, forward strand.
GATCATCTTGTTAAATGTATAGGACTTGTTATCAGTATAGTAGTCGCTGCAACACATGGTACATTGCAGACCATATATCCCAAGGACCGACAACCATATCACACCTCGGCCCTCTCTGGGCAGGACTGGGTTATTGAATTACTAACTGGTCACCCAGAGCGCATCCGCTGTGAACTTGGCATGCACGCCTCTGCCTTTGTGGAGCTTATCACTCAGCTTCGCGCTATGGGCCACTCAGATTCCAAATTCATCTCCCTCGAGGAACAACTCGCTATCTTTCTGTACGCTTTGGTGACCGGCCTATCAGTCAGACATGTTGGGGAGAGATTCCAACACTCAAACAAAACAATATCTAAGTACATTTATTTTTATCTAGGATGCAGTGGATATCTGACTCTAGCACATAGGTACTTTCGCAAGATCCTTGTTTCTTTCTCCTCCGAACCATTCTATTCAACATACGTCCAGTTTCCTGATGGGTCTGTCCCTCGTGAAGTCCGCAGAAACCCTAAGTGGTGGCCTTTTTTTAAAGGTGCCATTGGTGCAATAGATGGGAGCCATATTCAGGTGACCCCCAGGGCTACTGACCGTGCTGTGTATCGTAATCGGAAGGGGTTCCTATCTCAAAATTGCCTTTTTGCGTGTGATTTCGATCTCAAATTTACCTACGCGCTCACCGGCTGGGAAGGCTCTGCAACGGACGCTCGTGTTTATGAAGATGCGTGTCTGAACGACTTCGAAGTTCCCCCACACAAGTATTTTCTTGCAGATGCGGGTTATCCACTCCGTCCCGGCTTACTTGTGCCATACCGAGGTGTGCGCTATCACCTAGCTGAATGGGGACGCGCAAACACCAGGTAGGTCCTTTTACTTGAATCAAGCTCAATTTGGAACTCATCTTCCCTACAGGCCTGCTAATAAAGAAGAACTATTTAATTTGTGACACGCATCAGCAAGAAACGTCATCGAGTGCATCTTTGGCGTTTTGAAGCGTCGTTTTCGGATCTTGCTGTTGCCACCTGCATATGCCATGGAGTTGCAAGCGCGAATTCCCGCCGCACTGTGCGCCGTTCACAACTTCATCCGCGTGCATGATCCCAAAAACATCCCCACCAACGAGGCCGACGATGAAGATGACGACGAAGACTGGCAGGGTGGATATTCTGGTGGAAATGCCGAAGAAGACAATATTGCGGCTATCGAAGAAGATAACGAACTTGAGTTTCGTCAAGGATCTGCGATGTGGAATGACTATCAGCGCATCTTGTTAGAACGTACTTTCGAAGGGATAGATCTTGATGAGGGGGATGAGGACCTCGAGGACACTTTTGATGAGGATCAGGATCAGGACAGTTTTGCTTCAGAATAATTCACACTTCGAGTACCACTTTGTAGCCTCCAAAATCAGACAAACATTGATGCATTGCGACAGTTGTGAACATGTAGTATTGTACATACATTGAAATGAAAGCAAGCGGTAAAGAACAAGGTACATGATATATTTTCAGCCCGCCATTGCATCTGTGATGAGCTTCTCAATAAACGGATGCCTGATTGCTTTGTCCGTGAGGGACACATAGAACTTCAGGAATCTCTCGTTGTTCTTCTCACCAAGGACCATTATCAAGATGGCATGCTGGTCAGCAGGCATGTCAGCGTCCTCAGTTTGCAGTAGGTGTGCCGCGTGTGTCACCAAGTCCATGCTGTCCTCAGGCTCAGGCACAGGTGGAGGCGGAGGCAGAGGCAGAAGGGTACCATTATTCATGGAACTAACAATGAATTTTTCAAAGATATCTGTCAGATGGTTGACAGTGCCCTGCAGTCCCATCACAGCAGCAGCAGGCGTGATCTTGGCGGCCTGTGTTGCACTGCTCATCTTGGCCGCATTGGTCATCTTCTGAGAGACTGTGCGAACGTGCTTTCTTTGAGGGGGGGGGCAGGACACCAAGGTGGTGGAGACCGGCTGAGCCGAATCATGGGTCGACGCGAACGAAGTGGTCTCGACAGAATCCACATTGGTGCCCTCATAAGGGTGCCTTGGCACCAGCAGAGCTGGTAGCGGTAGAGAGACCACCGGTGTTAGAGCGAGGACCGGTGGTGAATGAAGGGCCAGTGACAGATGAATGATTGGCAGTGGTGGAAGGACCGGCAGAAGAGAGGGCTGGAGCCTGAGCAAGGCCAGGCTCATTCTCATCAGCGTCTGGTACTGGTGGAGGACCCATAACACCTGGGTGGAAGGCATGGCGCCCTCTAGCGCCACCCAAGGGAATTATTTCCTGCATTTTCTCAAAGTAAGGCCAGCCTGTGTTGCGGAATGAACGCATGTGAGAATTGGACTAAAAAATGTTAGCTTTTATTTGAAAAATACAAGGGGCTGACGTACACTGAGCGCAACATACGAATCCCACACAGCGGACGCTGCAGGGCCATGGATCCCAGCTCCATTGGCACTGTCCCAGTGTGTACCGGTCTGGTTGCGGTATTTATCAATAGCGTGATGAATAGACTTGAGCTGAAATATTGAATCAGTAAAGTGAGTGAAGGACAGAGTTGGATGGATGCACTGATGCCCACTTGCTCTTCACCATCTTGACGGTCTTTGCTGGACCGATCCGCAATGGTTGAAGGTCGGGATCATCGTTGATGACTGTTAGTGCAGAAGTATACACCTGTGGCTTGAAGTTGCCGGAGGTATCACCACTTGCACGGTTATCGTACATATGATTAACAAGTGCAGTGATTTCTTCGTTTCTCCAGTGCACAGGTGTGCGCCTTGTAGGGATTTCATGGGCCTCAGGTTGAGCCATGATAAGATTGGTATATTGAGTACAGATTGCAGTGATCGCGATGACACCAGCGATCAGTCTATTGCGCTGGTGGATATCAAAGGAGGAGGAGGAGCAAGAGATCTCCATCGATTAGTATGTACAGTAGGAGACAAGGAAGGTTTAAGCTCCGACGAACTTTCGGGACAATGCCGACGAATTTGCGTGATCAATATTTCAAAACTTCATGCAAATATTTCTATCCGAACATGCTCTAATTCTCTCACAAGTATTAAAACCCTAATTTTCTCTGCAGGCCAACGGGTTTGCCACCTTCATAACCCACCAAGTAGCAGAAGAGATGCTTTATCACATAGTATTCAGGACCACGACTACAAGTCGCATTCGTCTCACCATCGCTGATTTAGAGCCAGCGATCTTCAGGCATGCTCCAAATCCTCCAGCGGACACTTTGGCCTTAGCTGGGTCCTGTGTAAGTGCATTCTGCTCTCTGGGTATTTTAATTCATGTCTATCATTGCATCTAGTGCTATCAAGCATTACTGGCAAGACTTATAAGCATGTGGGGAATAGCCAATGTCATGCCAGATTATCCAACTGCAGTTCAAGTACACGCTGAGCTTCATGAGACAGCTATGATGCTGTTCCAGGCGGAGGATGACCCGGACATTGTACCATTCAAGGCTGAACTTAAAAAGCTATGCACAATCACGTAAGCTATCTCTACTAGAGATCACATCTATGCTATCGCTGATGGGACTACTATGTGTAGTGAGACGGATGTGTTCCGCATTGGCCGCCCAAGCTGAGCTGGCAAGCGAAAGGCAACAGGCCAAGTCCTAAATTTGGTTGAGCCTTAGATATATGTACCACACGCAATTGTACTCACAACTCGTTAAGCCCGTCTTTGAAATGTAACCTGTACTTCGTCAGACTGCAACATTTTGTGATGGTCATTCACAGCACCTGAAACCAGACCTCTCCACGGGGGTATTTAATTTCTTGCCATGTGACATGCCTTTCTGAGAACTTCGAGATTTATTTGACAGCCCCATTGGGCCAGAATGCTGTTGCGCCATTGGTACAACTCCACAACCGTAAATATTCCTCCCAATTAGTGGTTCGCTATATATATACTAATTATGCGCATTAGCAGGTTTTCTTTCCGCTCCCACAACCTCTGAGTAGACTTTTAGATGTAGCGTATGTTGGGGGTTCACTAGCAAATGCAATTGCTCAAAATGGGAGCGGATAAGGGGGAGCGGTACTTGTAGTTATATTTGCACATGCTTGCGACTTGTCCTGCAGGCTGCGGTATGTATGATATATACCATTGCATTGGCGTTTTTATTCATTTCCGCCATTATGTTCCAGCGAGTCATCACACCCGTTTTATAGTACCTAAACAACTCATCACCATCAGTCATAAATTACTTGTTAAGTATCTCGCAAATTTTGCACTTGATTTATTACGTTTAATCTATTTTTTTTCTTTAGAGTTTGATCGCCATCACCTCGTTTGATCACCATCATCTCATAACTTGGCCATCGCTTCCTAGCCTACTCTATAGGTTGTGTAAGCATTTAACAATCATGAGAGACATCCCTCGAGTCTTCCTCTTTTCCTCCTCTAATTCAACATGTTGAATTCTAGTTCCCCTTGTCTTCCTACATGTGAAATATGTTCCAGTGCTCATTTTCTTGGGACTGATCAGACCGAAACCGCCCTTACATCTTGGCTTCAGCAACAGGGGTGTGACACTGTGAGCGCACTCACATGTTTCTTATACTTTTTCTAATTCCTAGCTTACAGCTTTCAGACCCACTATTTGTTACAGCTTCCGTACTATTTGGATGGGTCAACTCCCACGATCTTATGGCTCTCCTTGACATGAGCCTTAAGGAGGGCGTAATGCAGATGCTGCTCCAACAAGAAGAGGAGAGAAAGTGCGTGGCCTTTCGTTCCTGAGGGGGATGTTTGATGGAGCATAGAATGTATCGAGCTCAAATGGAAGTTTCATTGTTTAGTAATGCTATTGCACACTTGTGTGAAGTGCTTGACGCTAAAAGTCACTCGAGTGAGCCATGTTGTTTCAAGGATTATTATCGACACTCAATTGTTTGTAGTTGGCCAAAAGAAGCCGCTCGTAGTGAACGATACCGTGTATGTTGCAGTATGCCCAGCACCCAGCTCGATCGATTTTAATTGCTTCCGACGTACAAACGATGCTACACACACTGGAGAGAAATGCCACGCATGGCTTCGGACATTATCGCCTTCTGAAGACACTTTAGAGGTCGAATCTCATGCAAACTGAACACTTTTTGGTTTTTTACAAACTTTAGAGGTTCCTGACCATCACGAATATTTTCAAGGGGTGAGTGCTGTTAATACTACACAAACACCCGACGTTCTGATGCTATGCAGCCCGATGATGTATTCATATCTTTGCCTTGTTTGTTGAAGACTTGGGTGGATCCTGTCACATATCGTGCATACATGAGCACGACATTTGCGGAAAACAAGCCCCAACACATCGACAATAGCGACGGATTCACCCCGAAAGAGAACAAGACTCCAGACGTCCTCAAGTCCGACATACATATTTTGGGCCTGAAGAAGCAACAAGCACAGGCCGAAGTCAACATGTTTTCCAAAGCCCTAGCATGGGTTGCTGAGTTCGAGGGTACTGATGATGGTGGGCATCTATGTTGTGCTTCCGGTTTCTAACACTGATATGACTTGTAGGCACATGTTCTGGAAGTACTGTGACGTTTTCTTCTCTTCCATCTGACACCCTTGCCGATGATTGGCTTGATGATTGCTTTTCAACCTCATACACCTCTTCGAATGCTTCTGTACTCTTGTGATACAATTGGATGTACTTGTACAATAACTCGGTTGTAAATTAAATTCAGTCTATGTTATTTGAGGATCGGAGCGAGTTGTTGCGTTAATAGCCAAAGGATCCGAGATATGAGTGCGAGCGCAATAGAACGGAATGACGGACGAGCGCTTTTTGACGTCGGTTCGTACATATCAATGTTTTCAGTATAAACTTTTTGTTCCTATCCTAGTACGTACTATATAAGCACCAGCAGTGTTCTGACTAGAAACTGAGATATGAGTACTGAAACGTTTCAGACACGATACAATAGACTGACGAGTTATTAGTATCTGTGTCTACTAGTAACTCGCTCCCCGTGCCCCATCACCTCCCATCACGAGATGCATTACTCATATTCGATTACTTTGTTTTTGGCTAATTGCTATCAATTGAGAGTCTCCATGCCAGTGACAGGTAGATGAAATTGAAGCCTAGCTTGCTCGATAGGCGCTAATAATTGAACTACCAGCCTTGCGTTGTCATTCAATATTCCAAGGCCTTTCTTTGTCATTATGATGGTTATTCATCATTCTGACTACTATGTACTGCTACTTGTAAAAATGAAAAATGGATTATATTTCGGTGGAAATTTTGATGGTCTGCATGTAGCCAATTGCAATATATGGTAGGTTCATTTGTCACACTGTTATCTTCCTATAAGATACATATCAAATTTGAATTTCCATATAATCATGTGTTTTGAGGCCAGCTAGTTACAATGTATGGGACATCCAATTGTCATAATGTTGTCCCCTTATCTTCTTTCATAAATTTGTGACAACATGATAATATTATCTAATTCTACATCTGGACATATAATGAAGTGTGTCAAAGCCAATGAGTAGTAATCTAGATAAGACCTATCCTATTATTTAAAAAATGTTACAACACATTATCAGTCTACTGGAAATGTGATTATCTGCAGCTATTTAATTACAGTGCATGGACAGCCCAGTTATCATACTGTTAGCTGCTTCCAAGATGCCCATCAAGGTGGTATTTCTCTGGTATAGTCATATCTTGTTTCATCTATGTGTGACACCATAGCAAAAATATGTAAGGCCAAACCATGATGTGTTTTGATTGCCAATTTTTATAAGGATACTGAAAATATGATTATCTGTAGCCATTCAATTACAGTGTATGGACAGTCTAGTGACCATAGTGTTGTCTGCTTCCAAAGCACACATCAAGGTGATATTTCTCTTGTATATTCTTATCTTGTTTCATCTATGTGTAACACCACAACAAAAATTTGTAGTGCCAAACCATAATGTGTTTTGATTACCAATTTTTATAAGTCTACTGAAATATGATTATCCATAGCCATTGAATTACAGCGCATGGACAGCCCAGTGATCACACTGTTGTCTGCTGCCAAGATGTGTTACGCTGACCGTCGGTCGGCGTGTGCGAACTAGGATAGGTCTTCTCAGCGACGACTCGAGTGAGTCTACTGAAGCTGAGGGTGGTTCTCAGCTTGACGGAACATCAAGGGTTCCTCCGGCGATCTCGGTAAGGCGGCGCTCGTCGAGATGCAGGGCTAGCGGATACGTGCTAAGTCGTATGGGAGCGACTTAGAAGTGCGGTCTCACACAAGGAAGCTGGTAGGCTTAGTTGAGCAAGTTCTGGGGATGAACCTAGTAGATTAAAGTAAAGTCTAAGTACAATAATCTGTGTCTACTTATAGGGAAGTACTACAAGTATTCTAGCTCAGTCTGTAATCAATAGTATATCGTAAATCTATGATAGCCAGACATGAGGTTCAGATAAGATACATGAGGCTTAACCTCTGATCAAGCATGCTGCACCAAGGGCAGCTGCGCATAGGTACAGGAAGCGCCAAGAGCGCTCTGGATCTTCATGAAGCGACATGCGGTATGCATGCGCTGATCTAGGGTGACCATGAGGCGTACAGCCTCCATGGATCAGGTACAAGGCCGTCTAGGCCAGGGGCGGGTCATAGCGCCAGGGGCGGGGTCACAGCGGTCCAGACCGCTATCTTTCTAGGTGCGGGCGGCGCACCGCCACGCGGGGAGTCTAGCAGAGCGGGGGCAGGTGTAGGCAGAGCTGGGGCTCCTGTAGGTGTTATGGATGCCTGTAACAAGATGCACATCAAGGTGATATTTGTCTGGCATAGTCATATCATATCTCATCTATGTGTGACACTGTGATAAAGATATCCAAGACTAAAACGAGGTGTGTAATAATGTGTTTTGATTACCAATTGTATCTGGTCATATCAATTTCGGGTTGATTTCCTGATGTATATCCCTCTTGCTCTACTTCCTGATGCAAAGTTTATCCATAGGGTTAAACACATGCATGGTGTTCTGGTGTTCTGGTTACTTCATCAATGCATTGACATTGTGATTGAACTGTTGAAGCAAGCTGCACACCTGGGCATCATGATGAGTGATCCAGTGGGGTTCAGTGGATATTGTTTTACGCCCCTTGTTGCATATGTAGCTGATACTCCAGAGGAGCTCGTCATCACATGCATAACCATGAATGCATCACCCAACACTATGGCTACATGTACCAACTTTGGGGATCCAGACTGTCACCCTCTTCGTAAAGGCTCATCTACGCTTGCTAATATTCGAAAAGTTGTCACCTCTGTCTCCCCATCTGACCTCATGGCACTTTTTGAGGAGTGCAAGCAATATCACTTAAACAGTGTCCAACAACCATTCTGGATGGATTGGGTCACCGTGGATCCTTCTCCTTTCCTGATGCCAGAGTCACTCCATCATTTTCACAAAATGTTCTTTGACCATGACTGTGCCTGGTGTATTGATGTAGTCAGTGCCAAAGAGATCGACTTTTTCTTTTCCTTACTTCAGATGTGGACTGGGTATTGTACTTTTAAAAAAGGGATCTCCAATTTGAAGCAGACTTCAGGTTGAGACCATCACAACATCCAGTGTTATATTATTGGCATTATTGCTGGTGCTGCTCCCACCCAATTCATAATGGCCATCTGGACCCTTCTTGAATTCAGATATCTTGCCCCAAGCTCCGCAATTTTCCGATGAAATACTAATGGAGTTGGATAACTGTCTTCGACTCTTCCATGAACATAAACAGGGCATTGTTGATGCAGGTGCCTGGAGAGGGAAGGATGGCGGTGTGGAAACAACAATCTTGCTGGGTGGCAAGAAAAGGTTGGGTCAAGCTAATGCCTAGCTGCTATGTCTAAACAGATATGTTCGACCCTAAAGGGAATTGCTACTAGAACGATGATGGATGTGTGTGACCCAAGAGTGTACCAAGCGTGGGAAAATAGCAGACAAAGGTATGCATGAGGTGCAGGAATGTATCCAAGGCTATCTGAAGCGCGGGAAAGTGTGGACAAGGTATAGGGAATGTCAAGGAATGAAGTTCGGAAAGAGTGAGGGCAAAGGTATATTGCAAGGTAAGGAAAGTCTAGGTATAGAGAGGTATAGGGACCTAATAGGGGCTAAAAAGTGCACACTACAAGGGACTACTTCAAAGGTAAACCTATAGGGAGAGGTATCCAGTACAAGGGAAGTGTAGTAAGTAGTCCCAAGTAATAGTCAACTTATACTGTCTAGACTCTCACTCAGAGAAGGAAGGGATAGGAAATATAGGAAATATGTAAGGACATGTAATAAGGCTGCAACACATTTTACAAGCCTCAAGGTAAGGAAATTCACATACCAATAGGGTTTGGATGGACTATGGATAGACAAGGGACCTTCCTAATGCATTTCTGAGGTATCTGAAACGCAGGAATGCGCGTCCGATGCGGCAAGGGAACCTGAAAGTTGGAAAGTCCCATCCATCCTGTCCGTTCTGTCCATCCTGTTCTGTCTGTCCTGTCTGTCCTGTCTGTCCTGTCTGTCCTGTCTGTCCTGTTCCACCTGTCCTTTCTGTCTGCATTGTCTGCATCAATGCCAGGTCATGATCACACTGAAAAGTGCTGCTGAGCTTCTTGGCAGCATTCCTGACCTTACTTTAGAAGCCATATTTACCTTTGCTTCATTGGCAACAAGCTTGAAGAATGACATTATCCTCACACAGCCAGCCACGTATGATGTCCATGAACCTCTGATGTTCCTTCCTCCAAGTATTGTCACATTCCTGAGTAAGGCTTGTGTGCTGTCATTGGAATCTCTTAGGATGTGTTGGAGCGCCCTCAAGAATAATATTTGGACAGGCCACTTCACCGTCTATGATAAGATCAAGGATTTATTCAAAGTGCATGGACACCCATACAGATTTAGTATGTTTCACCTACACATTGTGTTGTTTGTGCAATACTAAATGCATGGCTAATGCAGAGTCTACGAAGTTTCCCGACATGAAATGGTTCACGAAAGAGGTCACTATGGACCACATATGGAATGCTTTTGTCATCTGTAGCCTACTCAAAGATTGCCATCAATGTCAGTGTGTCCTCGAAGTCAATCAGTGCCTCAATCAGAGTGAGCACTTTGTTGAGGCAATGTTAGATTGAAACCGGCGCATGCGCTCATATACTAATCAACCACTCGCCCGCAGACACTTTTGTAGCGAGTGTACTCAGATCATTAGTGGTGAGGAGAATATTAGTGAGTCTTGTGTGTTTTCCTTTTCCCGTGCTAATCATGAGTAAGGTACATTGGTGTCTGTGATTGTTGTGGATGGTGTTGTTGTCAGCTGACCATGCTGCTCTATTCCAAACTGTTGGGTCCATCTTCATAGTCCACACAACAGGTTTTGCCATGTCCATTCCGCACATCTTAACCAATGCATGATCAAAGGCTGTACACAACCTGTGCTGTCAGGTGGCCTCACTTGTGACATCCTCGCGCACCAGGAATCCGAAGCACTGCATACTCTGAGAGGGAAATCGCGCTTTCAACTGCACAAGCACCTTGAGCACTCACGCGCCATTCATGGCTGCCTTGCAAATGTGCAGATCAGGGCTAAAGACGAGGAAGGTGATGAGGCTGATGCTACACAAGCCATTGGTGAGGAGGTGTATGATGTTGAAAAGAAATCAGGAAAGAAGAAGAGGCTCCACACTCAGTTTATGCGAAACTATACTCACTGTGAAGAATTAATAGTTGCACCTTGTGGGATAATTCACGCACGCGAGACTATGCATAATGCTGAGGGAGTTGGAAGTGTGGCCATGAGTACCCCTCTTCCTGCCTCCTGCCTCTATTACTGATTCTGACTACTAGGAATTTATTTGCCACATGTTTCAAGATCCAGAGACACGCCCCACACATGTATTCTTCGACAACAACTGCTGACTTGCGCTCCACATCAAGGACGATCCATTCTTTCAAGACATTGGGCTTTCTGTCGATGTTTTTCACTTTGAGTGCAAGCATTCAAAGCAGGATGTGTTCTGTCAGGAGAACTGCAACCCTGCTGCTTTCCCGGAGCTGAAAACTGATACTGGCGAGTGGTACTTCAATTCATCAGCTTGCGAGCAAACGATTCATGGTTCAGTAACTTCAATCCCATCACGTGAGGGATGAAGCCTGCAAAATTTGACTTCTTTCTTGATGAGATGATCTTGTGCCAAAATGAGCAGACATTAAAGAAGTTAGAGAAGACAGGACAGAATCTGTCTGTCTGGAAGAGGTCAAGTGATGGAGCCAGCCAGAAATTGTGATACTAATCTCCGCCCCTCATGTACCATGTTTTCTTTGTTAGTGCAATTGCCTTCCCAAACCTCAGAACGAGTTAGCTACACTTAGGACTATAGTACTGTAGGGTATTGAATATATTTTCTTTGTTAACACAATTACTTTCCTTGAGCTGCTTAGAGGGTGCCAGTGTGCCCTCAAAACTGTTGGTGTTAAGAGTTCTGCCTCAGCACAAGTTAGCTACACCTAGTACTGTAGGGTAATTAAATGTTTTCTTTGTTAACACAATTACTTTCCTTGGGCTGCTTGGCCAGCCTGCCCTCAAAACTGTTCATGTTAAGAGTTCTGCCTCAGAGGTAAGTTAGCTACACCTACACTATAGGGTATTGAAAATGTTTTCTTTGTTAACCAGAGAAAACATTTTCAATACCCTGCAGTATAGGTGTAGCTAACTTAATACCTCTGAGGCAGAACTCTTAACATGAACAGTTTTGAGGGCGGTGTAGCACTCAGATCGGCGTTGGGCTCGTATCCTGCCAATCTCATAGGTATCCCACATACATATTCCTCAACACTCCATTTACCTTCCGAGAGTTCTGTGCCTTCGTCCAAGTTGTCCAAAGGTCGTCCGTCCATTTCCGAGGCCTGTATACAGTTCCGATCCTCTGTACCATGTCCCATCTGTGTCGTTTGACTTTGCTGGTGCATTTTTCACTTGTTTATCCGTTATTGATTATGTCTTAGGGGCACATATGTTGTCGGCCTGTCAAAAACCATTGGTTATATGTATAGCAGCACACCTTGTGCTCTATTACATGCATATCTCTGTAGCGGCTCGCCTCGAGTCTTATTACATTTCAGATGGCTTATCTCACTACTGTTTTTGCCTATGCAGTTTCCAGATGTTCACGTTGTAGGATAAAATCTGCCTCGCTAGCTACTCGCACTTCACTTCACTTTCCCTGCTATGAGTCATAGTTAGTAGAGTCACTTTCGGATAGTCGTACCTCGCACAATCGATATTTTGTTCATTTGGAACAATTGTTCGGCTTGACCGCTGCCATTTCGCATCTCGCTGTCTCTAAGTTCTTTCGATAGACTTTGCCTAGTCATACTTCACAAGTCTTATACTTCAACATACCTGCCGTTCTTCTCTCGGAACCTTCACTGTTTGCTGGAAGCTCTTCGGATGTTTCGTGCAACCTCAGACCTTCGTTTCTTGATGTCGGACCACCTTCGGACCACTTCGGACCACTTCAGACGAGTACTTTGGTACTTCGGACACATTCTCGGAACATCGAGTGTACTCTTGGTAACTTTCCTTTCTCTCATCCTCAATCTTAACAAGATATCCCTTGCATTATATCAAGGAGTATTTCTATAGGCAGTCTCTTTGGGACAAGCATTACACTCGCACATTGAGTTCTGAAGGTAACACTTTGTAGAGCCCACACAGAATCAACTCTTTACAGCAGGTTAGCATCGGATTGAGCGGATGAGTGTCGGATAACATTGGGAAGTGATTCGTGTGCGATGGGCATTTGACATGCATCAGAAAATAGCTGAATACAGTACATGCTCAGCGCGAGCTCGAGTGCTACACCGTGCACAGCCTGATGCACCTCTGCTATTTGATGACCTCAGGGTCTGGTTCAAAGTATGTATACAGCAGGCATCATGCCATGGTCAATTGAATCCTGCTCTCACAGTGAATGTATCTCCTCCGAGCGCAACTGGGAAGTATGGTCGCTATGACGCTGCAATATTCACTGTTGATGACACCAAGCTTAATCAATGGCCCACTAGTGGGCTTAAAGGTGTGTTTCAAATATCCACTTGTGTGTTATGCCTGATGTCCAAGCAACGTGCAGGTCACACTGTTGTCAAAGTGCACCTTGTCATGCAACCACTTCCTCTGTGAGGAAAGACCACCCCTTGGGCTGCACGCTTCCTGACTTATGTTCAATGCCTGGATGTCATACCTCAGTGACGTGGAAGCTTGTTGGAACACACAATGCAGATGCACATTTTGAATTGCGCAATGTGATCAGCAGGGGCTCCATTTGGTGACATCCTCCCGCTAGATCAACTACGTTCTTTTGCTCACATTGTCCCCCGCTTTGGTCCTGTTGCTGATCCCCATCTGACAGCAGAAAATAGTGCTCACTCTGCACAAGTATTCTTCTTGAATAAATTTATTGACAAGGAATTTTACTATGCTATCTCGAACTTGTAGTAGTTTTGTACTAGAATTTTGAATACTACTGGTAGATATCTAATAATATGTGTTGCTGTGTGTTGCTGTATAACACTGCACATCACAATCAGCCTATGCAGTACCAGGACACGCTGGGCAGCACTGTACAGCGCTGTGGAGCACTACCCGTCATGATGCAGCACATGGTTTTTCAGCTGACTAAAATGGCATTGGTTGGGCTCTCAACTGGGCTGTGGCACATTGACAGCCTCATCCCCTCTTGATGCCTCTGACTACTATTATGACACTTCCAGTCATGTATTCTAAGCTCAATATGAGTTCTGAATCCAAGGGCTGGCTCCCAACATCATCTTCCAATACTACCAGTACCTTCATTCCCCCTGCAAAACAATGTTTACAACAACAACTTCAGAAACCAGCAAAACCTACTATCACATCTCCAATGGAAAGACAACTTCCAGAAAAACAAGTGCTTGCAGACCTCAAAGCAGCAATACAAGCAAGACTCAACCTTACAGATGATAATCAAGCCAGCCTAAGCTTAGGTTAGTATTTCTCAGATTGCTTATCTGATTCCAAACTTCTTCTTGACCATCCATCATCTTGATCATCTTACAGAGCACTGTGCAGTCATTCTTGAAGCTCTACAAAATCCTCAATCAAATACTATCATAGGTCGCTTTGTCATTGTCATTGAGCGATACCTGACACCCTTCAAGGTCATCATTGGTATCACACCTGCAGAGTACACAGCAGTATTAGCATTTACATCTGAAGAGAGAGATTTTGAAGTTCAAGCAAAGTACACACTATCATCAGCTGTCTGATACTTACACTACTGATCTTTTTTTAAAAATAGATTCACCTATTTTGAGGACACCCAAGAACTTCAGATCATGCCTCCCCTCCCCATTGTTAAGAACGTGCTCAAGGGTCGGATCTGAAGGGCTTGGCTTCAGCTCGTGCACTGCGCCCCTTACCCGAGTATGTGCCCCTAACTTCCAAAGGTTGTTGGACAATGTCCAAAGGTTGTCGGACGAGTCCGGAGTCCGATGTCCGATGCGTGGGAATTCTGGCAGACATTCGGGAACGAGGGATAAGACTAATCCAGAAGATGTCCGAGCTAGAAAGGAAATAGCGGAGGACTACCAGAGGTAGAGGCAGAGGTGAGAAGTCTATAGGAGTCGATCCTAAGACTAGCGGAGGACAATGAGAGGAGAAACTCAAGTCGGACGGAGGAGGGAATGAGCAGAGTCTAAGATAATATTCGAACTGAGGAAGTACAAAGATTCTACAGGGTTTATATACTACTGAGGACTTAACGGAGAATCAGTCAGCGCAGTCCAAAACTATGCGAGGCTGTGGATGGAGTGTATAGAAAAGTCAAACACTAGTCTATCGGAAAATAGTCAATGAAGACGGAAATGAGAACATAGGAAAATAAAGGCAGAAATAAACTGAGGTACGGAAAATGAGTATAGACTAACTGGAGAAGGAACATACAAAGGGAAAAAGGCACGGAAGATAGATGCGGGTCGGATCCAGATGTCCAGATGTCCGGAGATGGTGGGGGTGATCTGGATATGTTTGGAGATGAGGGCGTGATTGGTCCGGAACACGCGATATGACAGTATCCCCCCCTTGGGGCTGAGCCCACAAGGCTTCTGATCCGGAAGTCTGGACCGGACTTCTATGAATGCAGGATGATGGGCGGAGCTCGTAAAAATAGAACTGGACATATAAGTAGGCCGGGGCACCCATGAGACGTCTAAAACTTTCCCCTTAACTCCTATTACTGCTTAACATGTCTAACTCCACTTCCGGCAACATGAAGTCCACCCGGCAACACCTCCAAGAGAGGCAGGCAGAAATGGTGGCCAAAATCGTGCGACTCGAGGCGGACACTCAGAGAGAGGCAGAGGAAGAGGAGCACAAGTGCAAGGAGGTGGAAGAGGAGCGGAAACGGATGGAGGAACAGAAGCGGAAGGATATTGAGGAGACTCGGAAAAGGTTGGCTGAGCGCGAGCAAGAGCATTTGGCAAAGGTTAGGATGGGCAACACGTCGGAGGTGAGTCAGATGAGGTGTTTGTGTTTTTCCGGAGTTTCACAAAATGTTAGTCCTCCGGTCCGGCGGATCCGGAGGTCACGTGTGAGATATGTGTCAACAGACGCAAGATTTGCACCTGGGCAGTAGCGTCTAAGATGCCTAGGGTGAGTTTTCTGTTTTGTCCAGATCCGGATGATTACTGATGATTCCAAAAGATCCAGACTTGCAACCAGTGCCACACGTCCAAGGAGAAGTGCGTCGGCGGAAATCCACCTGTCAAGGTGCCGGCCAGCAAAGGCAAAGGCAAGAAACGCGCGCGTCCGGAGGGATCTCCGTTGTAGCACTCGAGCTCGCGCTAGGCTCGTATTCACTGATTTCCTGATATACGTTCAAATGCCCGTCACTATCCGATGTAACCCGCACAACTCGACACAAACCCGACGCTTTGACTAGCGGACCCGACGTTTCGGCCGCATCGGACCCGATATTTTTCCCGCGCACTTGTCCTATCCATGTCCCGTCCTGTCTTGCTAGCCCCACTAGGTGTGTAGTTGATTATTTCACACATTACTCACATCGTAGCCAGCGCTATTACATGTTTTCCCGTCATCCACAGCGCCTCGTATTTATTTACATGTACTTCGGACCCGAAATCGTCGGCCGCTACTTTCGCCTACGGCCTTCCGGATTTCTACGTACTTATATATATATTGGACTGACTACAAGTATTTTCATTATCCAAGTAGTAGGGAGCTGTTTCCCGATACTTAGTGGTCAAACCCGATATTTCGTAGTTCTTAGTTGACATTGCGAATATTACCGCTCTTTCTATCCGAAATACCCGTCGTTATCATATATCCACATACCGCTCGCTTTCCCGACATTTGCTATTGCCATTCCCACTAACCCGCTAAACCCGAACCCAAAACCCGCTAACCCAAAACCTGAAAACATCGGACCCGACGCTTTGGCGTCGGACATCG
The DNA here is from genome assembly GCF_016758755.1 of Suillus discolor. NCBI lineage: Eukaryota > Fungi > Basidiomycota > Agaricomycetes > Boletales > Suillaceae > Suillus > Suillus discolor. Next base: position 89,995 of record NW_024541312.1, read on the forward strand.
TAGATATACCTTCGGACTTTGTTTCCCGCACTCGGACTTTTGACCGTTTTATCATTTCACTGACCACAGACCAATCCAATAGCTAACCCCTCGGGTCGAACGCACTTGTCTTGCAAGTAAAGCAGACTAGGCTGTGCATGACCACAACATTTTATATTGCTAAACACTTACTTCATGTAGTGTCTGGCAATTGTTGTATCTCTACACCATCCCCGAAGGGCAAGGGCAAAAGACGTCAGCGCAGTCCGGAGGACATTGACGACAACGTGGAGATAATCTCCAGTCCCCGGACAATCATTGGGGAGGAGCAAGACTGGGCAGAGTACAATGACCAGGCCTGGGTCGCAGCCACCAACAATATTGTGGCGGAACTGGCCCAGACCAATGGGCTGATGGAGAGGGGTATTGCAGTGGTGGAGGGAAGTAGGGCTGTGATGGACCAGGTGAGTGAGACAATGCTCTGGTTCATGGAGGAGCAGAGGGTGTTTCAGGCTCTCTTCATGGAGAGTCTGAGGAACGGTTTCCGGATGCATGTGGAGGATGCTCTGGAGGAGGAAAATGGGGAGGAGGCGGAAAAGGAGGCCAGCGGATCCGGCGGAGACATGGAGATGGACTCTTAGGTTGTCGGATCCGAAGTCTGGATGTCAGACACCTAAATAATGTACGTATATGCATGTCCTTTTTTTACTACTTGTTAGAAGTTGGTCCTGGCTTATCCGGATATGCCGAGTGGAAATCCGATAGAAGTTCCGGCGCATTTCCGAGTTCGGTTGCGAGTATCCAGGAAGTTTCTTCGTCTGTTCCCTCATATCTGGCCCAATGTACTAAGTATAGTAGTTGGCAATGACATCTCCGGCAGTCAATCTTTGAGTCCAGAACTTCGGAGATTTCATATTCTGGTTCTCCATCGACTAATACCAGAGGCGGAGGAGGTTGGATGTGATTAGGAATGGTGTTCGGAGTTGCGGGTTCTAACTGAGAGACATGGAATACAGGGTGCACAGATTGCATAGTGTCCAGAAGATGGATTGTGAAGGAATGAGTGCCAGGACAAGTGATGATGTTGAATGGACCGAGATTCTTTTCCAAGAGCTTTTTCGATGGTCGGGTTGAGCGGAAATATTTTGCTTTGATGAAGACTTGATCTCTGACTTTAAAGTCCGGAGCAGGTTTCCATCTAGCATCCGCGGGTCCCTGATATCGTTCTTGGGCAGGGGACATTTCCTCTCGGAGGAATTGGTGAAGCTCATCTAGATCTATAGCATAATCCCAGGCATGGGTGGAGGAGAGATCACGCTCCGGATGTATGGAAATGTTCAGGTGATAACCCTCATTGGCGAAGAATGGTGAAACTCTGGTGGTAGCACTCGGAGCGTTGTTGTAAGCAAACTCGGCCAAGGGTAACAGTTCCGACCAATTATCCTGCTGATAGTTGCAGTAGATCCAGAGGTATTGTTCTAGGGTTTGGTTAGCTCGCTCGGTTTGTCTGTCACCTTCTGGATGATATCTGGAGGTGAAATGGAGGATCATATCTAATGCTTTTCTGAGCGACCAGAAGAAGTGAGAAACGAATTCCATACCGCGATCGGAAGTAACATGGGACGGAACTCCATGCTTGGAAAACACATGGAGGAGGAATAACCAGGCGAGGTCCAGAGAGGTGATGGTGTTGTAGGTTGGGATGAATATGGATTGCTTGGATAGTCGATCTATGACTACCAGGATGGCGGTGAATCCGGAGGAATCAGGGAGTTGTTCGATGAAGTCCATGGATATAGAATTCCATGGCTTCTCGGGGATGGGAAGTTGTTTTAACAATCTGTATGGTTTGTGCCTTGGAACTTTGGCTCGGGTGCAGGTTGTACAAGACTTAACATAGTCTTTGACATATGCACGGATTCTGGGCCAAGTATATTCCCAACGGATAATTTCCAGGGTCCGGTTCTGACCAAAATGTCCGGATAGGGGGTGGTCGTGTGTATTCCGGAGTACTTGGAGACAGAGGTCATTGGATTCTGGAACGTATATACAGTTGTCACAACAGAGGAAACCACTTTTGTCCACTGTCCATCTCGGGTCCAACAGATCCGGAAGATGACTGGAAGCAATAGGGTTATTGGGGAGGGCGGACAGAATGTCCTTATGAAGTTGCTCAACATCCATTAGTACAGCTGCCCGGAGCACCGGAATTGCTAGGTGTGATGCCTGGAGGGACGAAGCGAGCTGTTCTGTGGTAAATATTGGCCAAAGGTTGTGTGGATTAACTTGAGCGTAGTCCTTATCCCCCTCTTTGGGGTAGACGTCCCAACGTCTAGTCAGGCAGTCGGGCTTTGCTCCGAGTTTTCTGGGTCGGAAACGGATAATGAGGTTAAACTGATGTAGGTATTCCAACCAGCCGGCCTGTCGGCAGGTGAGGAGTTTTGTGGTAGCAAAGTACTCAAGGTTTTTGTGGTCTGTGACAACGTCTATTGGCTCGGCAGAGCCTTCAAGGTAGTGCCACCAGGACCGGAAAGCTTCGTAGATGGCTAAAAGTTCCTTATCATGAGTGTCATAGTTGAGTTCCGGAGCCGAAAGGGTTTGGGAGTAAAAGGCAACTGGGCAGAGCTCCTGATCCGGGCATACAATAGAAAGTATTCCGGCAATAGCGTAATCAGAAGCATCTGTCTCAACAACATGTTACAGTAACATGGCACGAGTCCCCCGCCAGCAGACAGCCCTCTGCCACCGCACGGCTATAGACGATATAGGGTCTCACCAGCCCTATGACGATAGATGACGATAGATGATGATAGACGATAAGCGGCAACTGCCGGCTTAGATAAGCGGTCTGGACCGCACGTGACATGACATGACGACATAGGTCTAGAAGACCTATTTATGTTATCAAGATAGAAGGCAAGCCTCGTGTTGCCTCATGTACTGATAGAAGGATACCACGTGGATCCTATCTCTGATGGAAGCGTACCGCATGGACGCTATCTATGATAGAAGCCCGCCTCATGGACGCTATCTCTGACTCATGTAGATAAGCATATTAGAACCCAGCTTTAGACTGAGCTTAGACACGATAGAGTAGCCTTATATAAGGTCGAAGATTAAAGTAGATGTTCCTTACTTTAATCTTACTAGGTTTACCCCAGAACTCCTTGTCCTGCTAAAGCTACCTGCTTGACATCGACTCGTACCTTCAGTGACGCCTCTCACTGTCTGTAAACCGCTATCATCTCAGCGTAACCCCTCGTTAACCACCACGAGCTACGTTCGAGTACGCAACCTTTGCTTGTCTGTAAAGGCTGACGACTCTCAGCACTTGGTACCACTGTCGTGGTTGTCGCTGTTTAGATCATCCTAGTCGCACACGACCGTTTGTCGTAACACAACAATAGGAACATCCGGCATCCAGTGTGTAAGCACCGGAGCAGTAGTGAAGGCTTTCTTGAGAGTTTCAAAAGATTTCCGGCAATCCTCGGAGAAATTTCAGGGAGCATTTTTGCAAGTGAGCCGCGTAAGCAGAACTACAATGTCCGAGTAGTTGAAAATGAAGCAACAATAGAAATTGGCGAACCTGAGGAACAATTGGATATCCTTAATTTTCTGGGGTTCCGGCCAGTCACAGATAGTCTGGACTTTGTCCGAAGACATGGTAAGGCCGGCTGGAGATAGGAGGTAGCTGAGGTATTCTATGGAGTCGGAATGGAATTAACACTTCTCCGGTTTAGCATATAGCCGATGCTTCCGGAGGCATCAGAGGACTTCAAGGACATGTTGTTTATGGGATGCAAGGTCTGCGGAATAAATGAGGATGTTGTCGAGGTACACAATAACACATATGTCAAGCATATCCGCGAAGATGGTATTGACAAAACGCTGGAAAGCCACCGGAGCATTGGTGAGACCCTCGGGCATAACCAACCATTCATACGAGCTGTAGCGTGTTCGGAAAGCAGTTTTCCACTCGTCTCCTTCCACCATCCAGACTAGATGGTAAGCAGACCGGAGGTCAATTTTAGTGTAAACTTTAGTGTGGCTCGGAGAATCAAGAAGGTCGGAAATGAGGGGAAGCGGTCTTTTTTTGTGATTTTATTGAGGCCTCGGAAATCTACACAGAGACGTAGGGAGCTGTCATTCTTTTTGACGAACAGGACAGGGGCTCTGTGCGGAGAGGATGAGGAATGGAGAAGTCCGGTCACAATATTCTCATCAAGGAATTTGCGGAGAGCTGCAAGCTCGACCGGAGAAAGGGAATAGATGGTGCCAAGGGGCGGAGCTGCTCCTTCCTCCAAATCGATCTTAAGATCATAGGGACGATGGGGAGGGAGCTGTCCGGCTTTGCTTTTATCAAAGACATCCGCGTACTTGTGATATTCTGAAGGGATTCCAGATAGGTTCGGAGGTTTGGAGGAGAGTGTAGTGGAGCGGAGATTGACACCGGTGGGTTGGATGAAAATACTGAACTGGACCGATCCCTCTAATTTGCAGGCCCAGCAAAAGGCAACTGCATTGATTAGGGAAATATTGGGAATGGTGCTATCAGCGGAGGAACTTGGCAGAGTTGTGGAAGGGGTTTCCGCCGGAGCCGGCGGAAATGAGGTCGGAGGGGGTGAAGACACTCCATGAGGAATCAGACGGAAATCGATGCTGCCCTTTACCCAGTCAATCAACAGATTGTGTCGGGTGAGCCAGCTATATCCTAGAATGATGGAACAGGATGAGTCCAACGGAGTAACATAAAATGTTTTGGAGGTAACCACGCTGGTCGGAAAATGGATCGGTAAATCTACTGCCTTGGTAATCGTAGCATTAGAAGTACCATCAAACAAGTGAAGCGGAAGTGGAGGGATTGCATAGGTTGGAATGTTATTTTCTCAGATTAGTTTGGTTTCTACAAAACAATGGGAAGAACCACAATCTACTAGAGCCGGGAACAGAGAGATATCGGGAAAAGTAGAAATGCAAACATTTGGCATAAGTGAGTTCAGATCGGAAAGAGAAACAGCATTGAGACGTAGCTCCATTGCGTGGGTTGAGTCAATGCAACCCTCGTCCCGCACGGAGTCAGGAGGGTTGCAGACTAATTCTTTGTTTCTTCCGAGACCTCCGGTTTGGCTTCCAGAGTCACCGTGCTAGCACGACCTTTGGCCGCACAGGAAGTGGACTTTAGGCAGTCCCGGGCAGTGTGACTGGGCCCATTGCAGAAGAGGCAGAGCTTCTTCTCCATGCGCCTCTGGCGCTCCTCGGAGGTGAGTTTACCGTCTTTTCTGAGCTTGGACGTCAAGTCCGGAAGTTTGGCGGAGGAGGAAGCCAAGGCATTTCTGGACCTTCCGCCAGAATATTCTTTCCGGTCGGAGGTCGGAGCTGATTGTTTAGTAGGAGGGGTGGGTGTGGAGGGTTTGGTTTCGCAGGAGACTTCTCCCTTGCGTTCCCAGTATCGAGTGTCGATAGTCTGGGCGAGAGTTTTGTATTGGGACAGAGTGGTGGGTTTTCCTTGACAACTGATTTTGTCCTTAATGCGAGCCGGAAGTCCGTTGTAGAACTGACGGTGCAAAGCTCTGTCGCCCCAACCGCGGACTTGGGAAGCAAGTCATTGGAACTCTACAACATACTTGTTGATGCGCTGTCTGTCGCACATATAGAGCTGTTCCAACTGCATTTCTGCATCTCTGACTGGGTCATGAGGTCCGAAGTTAGTTTGGAGTTCTAACATGAACTCGGAGTAGTCATCCATCCATTCCAGACAATTGACAAGATCATCCGAAAGGAGGTCCAGCTCAAACCATTCAAGAGCCATGCCCTTGAGGTATGACTGCGCGAAGTTGACCTTGGTGCAGCCGGTGCGGAAAGACTTTGGCTTAGCTTGGAAGTTAAGCTCACATTGGACAAAGAATGCCCGGAGCTTCCATAGCTCAGTGCCATCAAAGGTGTCCGGTTCTCGGACTTTGATTTTAGAGTCGTCAGGGATGGCAGACCGGCGGTTGTTACACACCAGGTTATTGATTGCCTGAGAAAGGCAGAGGAAGACCAAGTCTTGTGGACCGAAACCTTTGTTTTCATCGTCAGTCGGGTCTTCCGGAGGTTCATCATCTGGGTCACCTCCCCCATCATCCGGCAGATCTCCACCCAGAGTATCTTCGTTTTCCGGTAGGAATCCGGCCGGTGTGCAAGTTGGGGTTTCTGGGTGCGGACGATTCATAAGTTGAGAGATGCTGGATGCAGCACCCTGCGCGCTAGCACGACGCTGTGAGAAGCTAGTGAATGCATCAACTATGGGAGTAGAGTCACGTCAGGCGGTTACTAAGCCCGCCGCATGGAGGTTGGTCTGAGTGGTTGTAGGTGCCATGAATGTAAGTATACTCAGTAAGGTGTGAGTTCGAATATACTGTTAAGAACATGCTCAAGGGTCGGATCCGAAGGGCTTGGCTTCAGCTCGTGCACTGCGCCCCTTACCTGAGTATGTGCCCCTAACTTCCAAAGGTTGTTGGACGAGTCTGGAGTCCGATGTCCGATGCGCAGGAATTCCGGCGGACGTTCGGGAATGAGGGATAAGACTAATCTGGACGATGTCTGAGCTAGAAAGGAAACAGCAGAGGACTACCAGAGGTAGAGGCAGAGGTGAGAAGTCTATAGGAGTCGATCCTAAGACTAGCGGAGGACAACGAGAGGAGAAACTCAAGTCGGACGGAGGAGGGAATGAGCAGAGTCTAAGATAATATTCGAACTGAGGAAGTACAAAGATTCTACAGGGTTTATATACTACTGAGAACTTAACGGAGAATCAGTCAGTGCAGTCCAAAACTATGCGAGGCTGTGGATGGAGTGTATAGAAAAGTCAAACACTAGTCTATCGGAAAATAGTCAATGAAGACGGAAATGAGAACATGAAATGAACTGAGGTATGGAAAATGAGTATAGACTAACTGGAGAAGGAACATACAAAGGGAAAAAGGCACGGAAGATAGACGCGGGTCGGATCCAGATGTCTGGAGATGGTGGGGGTGATCTGGATATGTTCGGAGATGAGGGCGTGATTGGTCCGGGTCCAGAACATGGGATATGACACCCATCCATGAACAACCAGCTGCCCACCTCTCCAAGGCCATCAACAAATACTCAGATACCCTTCCATACAACAAGCTCCTGATTGACGTTACTGTACACCTCAACCACTGCATTCAAAACAAAGACATGATGAACATTCTGGATTTATACCTCGCTGTCACAATACAACCACCAGAGGACAACAGTGTGGACGACATTGAAATTCCGAAGTCCATCTCCAAATGGGTTGGAGAGTGTGGGCTTTCATCAGACTATAACTTCATGGTACAGGAACTGAGTGGCACATGCAATGGCCATCGCAACATTGATCTTGCTCTGATCATGGAGTTCAAAGAGCAGGCTACATGGCAACAGCCCAAGGAGATGAGCATCACTGCTCAAACTCTTCATACGAGTCCCACTTTGGATTACAAAGAGTTCATCCCTACACGCATCAAGAAGAGTCTGAAGTTCGGTCCGGTCATCATTCACTCTCATGTGTGGATCGACATTAGCAAGGTTTGATACACTGTGTTCAGACGGTGGCGTGGATGGCCACTTTGATTTTAACAGCAAGAATCCAGACATGTTTGCAGAGGGGGTACATTTACATTATCATTTTTTTTCTAATCTTATGCTCTGCAGACTCTTTACCCCACAGTACAGATGTCCGACATCGAATGTATATTGAGGGACAGCACCAACACATTGAAAGGGTACATTATTTCCTTGATGGAGGGGATGAATTTAGAGGTGTCTGCAATCCAGCTTGTGCGCGAATCCAATCCCATGTTCGAGCCTGTTTGGGGGGCTGCTGTTAATCAAATCTCTTCCACCATATACCTTACAGCCTACTGTTGTTACCTGGATTGGTGCCATCATAAATACAGCAAATGTAAGAACTCGCATGAGAATGCTCAATCCTCGAGCACCAGTTATCAGACTACTACCACCTCTGTCTCATCTGATCTGAGCACCTCCTCATCTGACCTCACAATGATTTCGTCCACTGGGCTCTTGCCTGATGCACACCCCAAGCCCTTGGCAAAGAAGGCCAAGACCCAATCTGCTGAGGAGCCCAAGTCGAAGTCGAAGTCGACAAAGACAAAGACAAAGACAAAGACAAACGGAAAGGGGAAGGGGAAGTCAGGGCTCTAAGCTGGAGCACTATTCATCATCGAAGGTCAGTTACCTATTTGAAGTCAATTATCTCCAATAATCTCATTACGACTTGGGCTGCTGCTTGTTGCTCTATTAGTACTATCGCTGTCATTCTCGCTTACATGCTGACATGTTTTCAATGCACTCTGTCTGTGTACTTGTAGTCTCAAATTCTCTCGCATCAGACTATAGTAGTATCACATAGGTACTACTTATACTTGTATTGTGCTCTGTTGAATGTCACATCACGGTTGACTTGGAGTTGTCAATCACGGGTGCCTGTGATAACACTTCTTGAATTTGTACAACTACAGTTAATGTCTTCTAGCATCCGACCTGCGACATCCACATCTGTTAAGGGCAGCAAGGCTCCTCCAAGCCCTCTAATCTGCTCATGTGAGGCTCAGACCCTTGTAAGTGCAAATCATGGAGAGATTTTGGCGAGCATTTTGCCACATTCTCAGACCTCTGGGTTATCCAGCACGCCCAGACCCAGGAAAAACACTACCACTACAATTTCTGGGTCCATCTCTCACAAAAAAACCCTACCTATGGATGGGGTTTTAAGCTCCAAGAACATTCAAATTGGAACTCCCAGGGCTATGGGCACGCTGTTAACCTGCCGATCCCCTGCATTACTGCATCACTTGACTAGCATGCCAGGCAACTATAGGTTCAGCATGAAAAATCCTGCATCACCGAAATTCCCAATAATGAGGGAGTCAGACTGCGAAGACCACAAAGACAGCCTGAGTGTGAGTTCATAGGTACTGACATGTGCTATCTGAATAATGATGTGTTTTTTTAGGAATCTACAGACTCCAGTGACATCGACCATTCCAGCAATGAACTTAAAGCACAGCTTGTCTTAAATGCAACCCAAGCACAGCGAAATGTTTGCCTCGCAGAGAAGATGCTGGCAGATTGCATTCTCAAGGAGAATGCTGCACTCAGGAAACTGTACAAGTTTAAGGCTACAGAAGCCAAGAGGAAGCTGGAAGACACTGATATCGACATTGGCTTTGTACACCACTCTGTCCGGAAAAGTGGCATCACGTTGTATGAGGACTCTAAGCCTCGAAAATGCCGTTGTGAATCTGCTAGTCAGGTTGATGATAATTTAACCAGGCCAGAAGGAGATTTGACTTGGACATTAGGTACCAATACTCATTTTTTTATTTGACTACTTCTACTCACACATTTTTTACTCCTATTTGCCAGCAGGATCTGCAAGTACAACTCCATCTGCGACATTTGAATCTGAGGCAGCGACATTGGACTCGGAGAGTGTGTACTAGTAGTAGTAGTAGTAATAAGTGTACATGATCGCAATGCTATTACTCGCATGTTCACTTTCGGATGGTTTTTATTGTGAATTACTAGTACTATGATAAGAGATGTCAGTACCCTATGTTTGCTGTAGTATAAACTTTAAATTTTTTCAGACTTCCTAGTACCAGAGTAGCAGACCGGCTTGCTGTGGTGCGCTGTGTAGTACTACCTTGATCATGTATCACTGTACCATCTGTAAATACACTACAAGATGCTGTAAGTCACTATAAATATATCACTACACATCACTATGGCTGCCTGCACTGCTGTAAGATGCTGTAAGATGCTGTAATTGGCTATGGCAGCTGTGATAAATTCAGGGTTTTGCTGATGTGTCAGATTATTTAAATATCATCAACAAAAATTCGTCACAGGGGGCAGATAAACACACATATGGTTTGCATGAGACTGCACAGTGCATGAAGATTCTCAGTGTTCTCTAAGTCCTCTGCCAGCTTGAACACTATCTTCACAATATATGCCTGCTAAAAGCTTAGCGGTCCATCATGAGGAATTTGATGATCTGACGATGGACCTCACACAGAATATACTTATATATTCTCTCCCTAATCAGACCCTTGCAAATATATATACCAAATGGACCTTGTTGGTAACAAGCTTGAGGCTCTTCAACAGAAATGATGGCGCCAGTGGTGTCGTGTGGATGTTGATTCACCTGCCAGAGATGGTGGTGCATGTGTGTGGCAAGGATTGCAAGAATCAAGAAAACTATGGTTAAAGGTCTAACAAGACATATGAGAAAAAGTGAGGTTGCTCATGATTGGTGGGCACACAACTCTGGGTTGGGCTGGATGAGTGGCAGTACATGTCAAATTAAGATGTCATTGAGTCCATGGAGGTCTGTAAAATCAATATTGATGAGGGACAAAAAGCCGCAGCCTGAGCCACCAGCTCAGGCTTTTCAACACCTCAAGCCGGACCCTAACTTGGGCCCAGCTCAGCTCAGCCTAATCAGGCTTGGCTTTGGCTGGCCCATGGCCTGAAGCCAGGCCATGCACATCACTAGACTTGATCATTAAATTGGAGTGTGTTAGTTTTAATAAAATAGCTGGAGTTGGTATCACCTTGTGAGCCAAAAGTAAAACCATTTCTCTCTGCTTCCACTGTGGAAAATGCTGATCTCCCCAAAGCATTCTGTACTGTTCAGTCTGTTCTGCTTGGGCCCATCAGAAGTTTTGACATAACAATGCTTGCTGATCAAGGTGGTACAGAATAGCTTGGGTGCATAGCACTCATGTGCAAATTGGAAAATGGGCTCACCATTTGATGCTCACATATAAATAAATTTGTACGTGATAGTTGGTGTATTATTTATTCATGTGCGCAAAGACGGAGATAAATTAGCTGTTAACATGGATCCCTTCCGATGCAATCAGCACTGCATATAAGTCGGCACTTGGCATTTCTAGCCACTTGAACACAAAACATTTGAAACAAATATCATTCTTTATCTAATATTCATTGGGTGACTATCCGTAGGCTGAAATAATGCGGAATAAAATAAGATAGAATAAAAAAGACCATTTAAGGAAGTCGTGCCGCGATGCCGCTGTTCATTTGCATCGAATTTGCAAAACATTATTTTTTGACCCCCTTACCTAATGAAAAATCAAATAAAGTTAAACCTAATAAATAATATTATAAAATAATATTTACGAAAGATTAAAAATATAAACTATTTTTCTAAACAAAAAATATATCTATATTATATATTAATATATTATATTTTACTAAAAAACAAAAAATATGTTGAAAATTTATAAAATAATGTAAATGACTCAAATCTAAATAATACAAACTCTAAATCTAGAAGGGGCCCCCCCCCTTACAGATTATTCCGGATTAAATCCGTTTTGGGCCACTACGCCTAAGCTATCTGCTGACTACTGTAGAGATACGACACTAGGTTCGTCACGTGCAGCCCGTGACGATGTCACGCTTAGTCTTACAGGTTCGAATGTCCAGGTGACCTGTGACCTTACCCAAATAGATTCGCCTGCGGATCGTAGTGCTTCGCCGCTCGCAACGCCGTTTGCAACCATCTGACATGCTGCTTCGTGATTCAAGCAACTTGCTTCAGTCTGTCATGGATTCGCCTCGCATAGCGCTGACTGGTAACGAGTGGAATTGGAGATTCGCGAGCCTCGCAAGTCGAGAGGCGTTGCAATATTTACGTGATGTTCAGAAGAATGATCCAGCTGGATGGACGAGGATTGCTACTGCTCAGTACAAGACTGTCAGCGTTGACCAGGCAACAAACTCCGAGTCAGAGAACGAGGCCACTGATACTACCGGAGCCGAATCCCCCTTCGACGATGCTAGCGAGCATGACCTCGATGCCAGTGACGTGCCAATGGATGCACTCCTTGATCATATGGCTTCCGGGGGTGAACACGTCCGTTCTGACTGCCGTATCGATGCAGATGGCGGACTTCTGTGTTCAAACCACTCCGAAGTCTATGATGTGGGTGACATTACTGCCAAAGATGTGGAGAGTGGCTCGAATAGTGTTCCGAAGGTTGATTACGGGCGTGGAAAGCGTAGACGCATCGCAAATTCGATGTATGATGATTTCTGGTCCCATTAGCGCATAACCTATGTTTTTTTTCCCATATGTCACAAATTAGCTTCGTCCCACCAAAAATTCATGTGACAGTCACACCAAATAGATTCGATTTGTTAAGGGCTGTGACCTGTGACGAACCTAGTGTCGTATCTCTACAGTAATCCATGACTTGAGGTCCGCCTGACACATGTTCAGCATGGCGATGGTCACCACCTGGTCCAAACATTTTCCAATATACAGAGTCCCATCCCTGAGCTCCCTGGTGAAGTTTTTAGCTGAAATTTTAAGATTGCTATCAGCAGATGACGCCGACATGTACCACTGCGACCAGCCAGGGTACGAGGTGAGCAGTGCTAACACCATTCTCTCCCTATAAGTCTAGAATTGCGAAAACAACTCGTTCCCCAAGCTACCGCAACTGTTTCTTTTTCATTAAAGACTTGATTTCATGTGTGTACTAACGTATTCCTGCAACCACCGCTGGGCACGACAAAGGTACAGCCACTTAGGGTTCCAAGTTTCAACACGATCAAGTCAAGCTAGCTCTATTCCAGCAACAAGTGTAGCTGCTAACATCCTCACATCTTCTTCATCATCAAGAAATGCTGTCTCTTCTCCATCATTCACCAGATTGTGGTACTGTAGTAGTAGATCATCCATTGCAGTTTTGACCAAATTATTTTATTCCAGATGCATTACGGTTGTGTTTTCTGTACAGATTATCTTTTGCAAATATCTTTCAAAGTCCGTTATAATCTATTCCGCATTATTTTGCCTACGGATAGTCACCCATTACCAGGTTAAACGTTAACAACCACGATGAAAGCAGAATAATTGAAACTGAAGGTCACCTGCCGGAATGTGCCGTGACGTGTTGATAGTGCACACACCCGAGTGGGACTTATCCGCATTCGCAAGTACACGGGTAAGATGGCTGATGGCAAGTAGGATGATACAGGATTGTAACGAAATGTTGAAACCTGTTAAATAAACCAAACGTTTCGTCTCGATGACAAAAATCAAGTTATACAGTGGAACGCTGGATTATGTAGACAGCTAAATGTTCAATTATGCCGTCAGCGAATTTCATAGAGTGGTAAAATACTGACCTGGTGCAATGTCCTTGTGAGCCTGCCACCATTCTATATCGCAGGTACTGCTTGATTCATCCTCCGAACATCCCAATTCGAAAACAAGGACGTCGTCCATCACACAAGAAAGTTTTCTGTGCCAGTTCAAGCTGTCTTGCCCTAGCACAATGTTATCAAGTTTCGCGACCCGTGGCGGTCGGACGTTAAACGATAACGTTGAAATATCAACTGGTACAGTGGCATTGAGGCGATATAAAGCAAGCGTAGTTGGTCGATCCATAGGCGGAATGGCGACGTGCAATTCGCAATTTTCCATGCCCCAGTCAATCGCCCTGAATTGAAATATTGTTGAAACCTTTTATTCCATCAGTCTATAGAACACAAAAAAGGAAGATAAACTGACAGATTGTGTAACGTGGACTTTGCGGTCATCAGGCGAGATTGTGCCGGCACGTGTCGTGCGCATCGCAAGATAGTCATTAAAAACATGACTTGGCGCAGAATGATCCACCAAGCTGACAGACATGGGGAAATTTATGAACTCTCTCGAAATGGGAGGCGACGTCCGTGCGATCTCGTCGAACCGCATATATTGAGAAGGACGACGGAGAAGGTGAACATTCTTTCGAGTAATAAGTTTGTCTGAAGATACTGAAGAGTCTGGGAGAAAGGCAGGGGTATAGACCAGTAACAGGTTAAGGAACGTGCAGAAGATTACGATGACAAGTGGCCAATGGAGCACAGTTCGTGAAGTTTCATGCAGTTTCGCTTTGTGGTCGTCATCACTCTCAGAGTGAATGACTTCTTGTGGCGTCAGACTCAATGGCACGTATGACCCGTAGCGTGAGGAAAAGAACATGACGGGGAGAATGGCATGGACTTGAATTGATCATGATAGCAAGGGGAATTTGAAGCGCAGTGGACGTATCCGATTGGCCTGAGCGGCACTTACCGAGTTATTACATAATTATATAGTACTATTGAGGTGTTTCACATTGCAGTAGTAAGTTCATCAGAAGACATGGTGCATCCCGAATGCAGTTCAACGCTCATAACTTATTTCTCTTATCTATGGTTCTACCGCTACTACGGGCAGCCCTGGGCGCATCATCTCACGCAGCCATCAGACCTGCGGCAATACAATCATTCCTCCGAGCTTTGATGATATCATGCATCAAAATGACTCGTGATTCTACTGGTAAAGGACAGACCTAAGATGGATGCGCCGTTACTGCGAGATCTTCCTAGCATATCGGAATGATCTTGCGTCAACTTGGTTAACCCTGGCCAAAGGCAGTGCTAATCAAACTCATCAACAGGATTTTTAGACAGCTTTGATGATCAAGAATTTATTGCGTGTCAATCGGTATTGGCGGTTTCCGAAGGACTCGGTGATTCGGGACTCTTAGGAAGTATGTCGGTCTTCCAGTCTCGGATACTTCCATGGGATGCAACCTACAATTGTGCATGGTGACTTGAAAGGGGTATGTGGGTGCTTTGATCGGTGAGAACACCACTGAAGGTTTGTTATAAGGCCAACATTCTGGTTTCCTCCGGACGTGCGTGTTTGGTTGACTTCGGCCTTGCAACCACGCGAGACTCTCAAACACAGCTTCAGACCAACATAATCTCTGTTGCGGGAACCCCCTCTTTCATGGCGCCTGAACTTTTGGAGGCGCGTGCAAATCCACTGATCTGTTATCAGCCCTGGATAGACGCCCATGTGATATATTCGCATTTGGCTGCATATGTTACGAGGTACGGTTTCCCGTCATGATGCTCAACCATGAACTGATCTCTTTGCCTTTCCAGATGTATGATGGATTGCGCCCATTCTGGGACTTATCCCCACAGACAGTGGATACCAATTTTATGAAGGGAAACCATCCCTCACGTCCTACGAATAACGTGTGCCTTCAACGAGGACTGGATGACGACATGTGGGATTTCATCCAGAATTTGTGGCACCATGATCGAAAGCTTCGAGCTACTGCTAGCCAAGCCTCTTTGTAGATGTCGCACAAGATGCACATGGCAGGCAAAAGCACGGACAGGCCACCCGCGGAGATGGAGTGGGACTTTCTGACGGAATGCCTCGCAGAGTTGACTGATTTTGACCCTCTTTCTATTTCATGAGTAGCACTACAAGTTCATACCGATGCTGATTTCGCTCTCTGACGTTGAATCAAGTATACGAAACCTTCTGTCGTACGCCATACCCGATGTTGAAGCATCATGCACATACCTCACTGCAGCGGTAGCGACAAGCCTTTTTGGTACATCTCTTCACTTATCTTGTGATCTATCCTTGCACCAGGCGCTTGTTGGCCTTAAAGGACATTGATCTCATATCAACAAATGGTAGAGATCTTCTTTGAGAAGCACATTTGCAAGAGCACCTCCATCGCCTTTGGCCAGCAGGTCTTGCAAACGTGCTTTTCATAGAAGATCCCCATCATTTGGTTATATCCAGGGCTATCTGTCTTTCCCTCTTTCTTGTGCCTCTCAATCGTCTCTCTCACATCTTCCATAGCTTTATCAGTACTTGGTCAAGCTAAGCTTCTCGCAGATCTCGCCTGTACTAGTACGTTCCCACACACCCTAGATTTATTCACAATTTTCAACAGGCCTTAGGACAGAACGACTTTTCAACAGTGTTATTAACCGTTATTAACAAGTATTATAAACAGCTGTTGAAAAAGATCGATTTTTCAACCGTACCCTATCCGACTCGGAGCCTGATCACTACCATACACCTGTAGTTGGACCGCCTCCGCACTCCGAGTCAGAGACTGTACTCGCCGTGCTATCTCGATAGAAGGAACTTCAAGAAAGACTCAGACAGTTGTTCTCGAGAAGCATGTAATACATTCAGTATAAACAAACAATCACGTGTACGCGAACACATCTTCTACTCCCAGTGTCAATGTACCCATGCACTCGATCTGTCCTTCTTTACGTCAACCTCCAGCTGTATTTATGTTTCAAAAAGGATCGATCAACGCTAGAAGCTCGTCAGTCGTGCTCCACATCATCGCCGAGATCCACTCACAAGGAACATCCACATCGTCGTTGTTCTCTGCAGCACTGACCACTAGGATCTGTGCGAAGGCAACTGACAAGAGTAGAACATAGAAACCGAGTTTGTTGATGTTAAGTACGGTCATGTTAATGATATTCTTCTTTGAGGTGTAGAGTTTGAGATGCGTTGTTTTAAAGTGAGACTAAGAGTTGTACCCTTTAAATACCAATTCATGAGTGCCCAATTGACTTGCCCGTTAGTCTCGGCTAAAAAATATTTCTAGATGTACGGTAGCCCACATCAAGTTGCCATGTACTAGTAGTGATTGATTGCACTCCAGCTTTCGAGGTTCAAACCTTGACGGCAATATCCTAGAAAGCCGAGCAAGCGTTTCAAAATTCGGAGTTCATAAAGCGCCCGAGCTATATATATCCACGACCAACGATTCCGCGAGTTGACAAGTCCCCAGTGCCACCACTAAAGTAGTAAGTTCATCAGAAAATCTCATGATGTATGCCAGAGGCAGTTCAACGCTCATAACTTCTTTCTGCTATCTACGGTTCTACCGATACCGGCAGCCCTGACGCATCAGCTCACGCAGCCGTCATGAGACCTGCGGTGATACCGTCGTTCCTCCGAGCCTTGAGCAATCAGAACATCGTGCTAGTAAGATGCGTCAGAATGAAATGATTCTGGAATGATCTTGGGTCAACTTGGCTAAGTAACCCTGACCACTGGCAGTGCTACTCAAATATATCAGCAGGATTTCACGACAACTTTCGATAATCAAGAATGCATTACGACGTGTCGAACGGTATTGGCGATATCTCAAGGAGGACTAAGTTGGACTCGCGGGTTCGGCATCCTTAGGAAGTATGTCTGTCGCGGACGCGATCGACTTGCATCAGCGGAAAAATGGAAGTATATACATGGTTTCTGCAAGGTATGTCATTCATGACATAGTCGCACACGGTGTTCGGAGGCCAATAGAAGCCACTTACCTTACTAGGAAGATTCAAGCGTTGGAAGTAGACCTGGTCTGGCTTTCCATACTGTTCGAAAGCGTATCAGGAGTCCTTTCGAAGCTCTTTGCCTTATCAGGAAAT
Organism: Suillus discolor; assembly: GCF_016758755.1. Classification (NCBI taxonomy): domain Eukaryota; kingdom Fungi; phylum Basidiomycota; class Agaricomycetes; order Boletales; family Suillaceae; genus Suillus; species Suillus discolor. The sequence goes on from NW_024541312.1 coordinate 107,329, forward strand.
GCACGTGAGCCCTGCTTTCCATAATTAAGTGGTCTAACCTGGTCTCGCAGATTCAATATTAAAAATTAAAAATCAGGATGGTTCATGGTGCCACTCTAAGTCTCAGACCCTCGTTCCGTTTTCTGTTTCAGTATGGCGACTGACTCGTTTCCCCAACGCTTACCTACGCTGGATCGGCTTGGCGTCACTCATCCTTCCAATGTCTCCTCATCCGAGGTAGCCACCGAGTGGCTCAACGCTTTCTCAGCTGCAATAACTCAAAGTGATGCCGCAGCTGCTGTCGGCCTCTTTCTCGAGGATGGCTTCTGGAAGGACGTCATCGCACTGACGTGGGATTTCAGGACATTCGAAGGAAGGAAGGACATCAAGAAACTCTTGGATGCTCGTCTCGTTGCTACGGGTCTTAACGAACTGCGTCTCCTACAGGAGCCCTTGAATGAACCTGTTCTGCAAAAAGTTTATCATGATTTAGTCTGGTTGCGGTTTTGCTTCGGTTTTACCACCAAGCATGGCAAGGGTACTGCAGTCGTTTATCTTGTTCCCCTTCCAGATTCAAAGTGGAAGGCGTACACTCTGTTGACCTGTCTTGATTCGTTGACCAATTTCCCTCAAAAGGTGTGCAATCACATTCCTTCGAGAGCACTTACTGACTCGGACTCTATGGAAGCTCGGTCCCCTCAGAAACTGGGAGACTGATCATGGCAGTTGGGAAGAGAAGCGGCGCCAAGAGACTGAGTTCTCAAACAATGACCCAACGATGATTGTCATCGGTGCGGGGCACAGTGGTCTGGAGACCGCGGCAGGCTTAAAGTACATTGGTGTACCCACGCTTGTCATTGATAAGAAGCCGAGGGTTGGGGATAGCGTTCGTCCCGTGTCAATTTTGGTATTTAAATATAGCTAAAGGCTCGAGGGCGGTTTCATAGTGGAGAGATCGTTACAAGGCTCTTTGTCTGCATACTACGATCTATTCGTGCCTTTTCCTTTTCTTCTACGGAAAGGGATCGACTAACAAACTTACAGGGCACAGCCAAACGCCTTACCTGAAGTGAGTGGTCTGTCAGACCTCCTTTTGATTCTTTTGTAATCCAGTTTGCAGATTTCCACCCACTTGGCCGGTCTACACCCCAGCCGCAAAAGTACAACATTACCCACATAATGAAAATTCGCTGATTCCAGCTATTGCAGCTGGCAGACTGGTTGGAAGCATATGCGAGTTTCCTTGAGCTCGACGTTTGGACGGCCTCGACGATCACCAAGACATCTTGGGACGATAGCACGAAAACCTGGTCTGTCGAAGTCAATCGCGGCGGTAAAGGTACTAGGGTTCTGACCGTTAAGCACCTCGTTTTTGCCACTGGATCTGGCGGTCGCCCGAAAGTTCCCGAAATCCCTGGGAAGGTTGTAACGCTCGAACCGATCGAAACGTGACTCATGGACGCAGGCAAGCTTCAAAGGGACTGCCGTGCACTCGTCAGACTTCAAATCCGCGGCTGATCATATCGGTAAAAAAGCAATCGTAGTCGGTTGTTGCAATTCTGGTTGGTCTGTCATATCTTTCACATCGAACGAGGTCTAAATATTTCATCAGCACATGACATTGCTCAAGATTTCTGTAGCCACGGTGTCGACGTCACAATGTGTGTTCTTTGGTTCAGGTCATGTCATTTTCATATCTTACAGGATACTATGTATCAACGATCGTCGACATTCGTGACCTCGCAGGAGTCAGTGGCAACAATGCTAGGCGGTAATTGTTCCCGTGGTTGTCGGTGGCTTGGCTTGACTTTCCTTGCCTAGTTGTCTACAATGACGACCTCCCCACTGAGCTGGCTGATACTTACAATACCTCGCTGCCTTGGGCAGTTGTTAGGCGGCTGCAACAACGTATGGTTCCTATGGTTGCTGAGACCACAGACAAGTATGTCGGACGATTCGAAGCTCACTTCCAGATGCATCACAATCGCAGGGCCATTCTAGATGGATTGGCTCAGGTTGGCTTTAAGACCAATCTTGGCATACATGGAGCAGGTCTTCTGTCCCTTTACCTGGAGCGTGGTGGTGGCTACTACGTCGGTGGGTATACCTCTGATGCATGAAGAAGATGTCTCTCAACAGTTTCCAGACACCGGAGCAAGTAAATCTATTATCGACGGGGATATTAAAATCAAGAACGGTTCCGCAATCGAGTCCTTCACGGAAAACGGCCTTCGATTTTCTGATGGCACTGAGCTACAGGCAGATATGATAGTATTTGCTACGGGGTATGGTGATATTTCACTTTGACGAGCAGAACTCATAGTTGCTTGCAGTTACGGCGACCCCCGTGACTCCATGCGTGAGGTCTGTGGAGATGAAGTCGCATCAAAAATCACTAGGGTCTGGGGTCTAGACGAAGAAGGGCAAACTGCGGGAGTGTGGAGGTACTGCGGGCATGATGGTCTGTGGTTCGCAAATGGTATTTTGCGTCGTTCTTGTTGTGGGCGCGTCAGTTTCATTTCGATGAACAGGTGATTTTGCTCTATTGCGCTTTCACAGCCTCCATTTGGCCGTGCGTGAGTTCCTTCGTTGTGGTATATAGAGCGTTGCTGATGATCGAAAATGTAGAAATCAAAGCAATAGAAGAAGGTATTTTGAATAAGGCGGATATAGCTATTCGATGATGTTTCGAAGATCTACTCATGATCAGGACTGGGAGACCTGTAAAATGTACGAGTAGTTATTGCGCAAATTAAATGTTGTATGTACAATGAATTCAAGGGAATTTTCACTGGAGCCTCACCAATTGCAATGTGTTTTTTTGTTTTTTAATATAGATATATACAAGATGTTTCTAAACACGTCGAGCCCGCCACGATCGACCCAAAACAACCGCAGGCCCACCTCATCTAACCTCATCTACTAACCTTCTTGTTGCAGTCTTCCTTTTGTGCTTACTTGCGCCGTCCTGCCAGACGGCGCAGGGAGTACGTGTTCGAATACACATATATTATAGTGCCACACCACCCAAAAAAAACATATACGAGGGAAAGCATATGACGAGACATATCCAACATATAGGGTCTACGATCCCAAAGGACTCATTCTGATGAAAAAACCGCTATTCTCCCAGCACCAGCCAGTACCAGTTACAGAGATAGCTGTCACGTTAATGTATCAGTGACATTATTGACACGGCAAGCAAGAAGCGGGCTCACCCTTTCTTTCCTCTTATGTGCAATTCGTAGACCCGATGTCGCCTACACCTCCGTGAGTGACAGTACAGCACTGGATACAAGTGCACATTTTAACTGTCTCGACAATGTTGTCTTCATTGCAGTAAAACAAAAATGGCATGTTCCCGTTATAACCCGCGAGTCGTCCACACTCATAATTGCCTGCAAGCACCCGTAAGTATGCGGTCTGAGATCAACTTGAAAATATGTGCTGAATACTCACTATTCTGGGCACATGGCCCCCCGTTGGGGTCGGGTTGTGCTTTAACGATGCCCACCAATACTGCGGCAGACGTAATCATAGTGGTGAGTGAGGTGAACTTCATTGTAGCACGAGTCGAGGATGGGTCTTCAGTGACTGTGGATGATATTCTTTGTTGTTGGACTGAGATATTACCGCTTCGCTTTTATACACGAGCAGTAAAGGGCGGTCAGCCCAAAACATGTACCTGCTGTGTGTCCGACTAAGTAAACCAATGCGCCGTGGCAACACGATATCTCTAGACGTGGCTCTATGAGAACTCGGTAGTGTCAAGCTCGCGTCCAAATTTCATATGATCCGTCTATGAAATTTGGACGCGAGCCTGACACCTGAGTGGGTTCTCATTGAGCCACGTAGGCTAGCATCCGCTTTCCGCATTTGCATAGTTCAGCTTTCAACTTTCCCGATGATCCCTTAACGAATGACTTTTTTTTCTATTAAGTTCGGTGTGGCACGATCCTATGCTGGACGTACGGTACGTGTGCAGTATTTGTAGTTTGTCTAGTGACACGCGGTGACTTCAGTCCTTGCTTTATTACAAAAGCAGACTTTTATACACTATATTTGCACGATCTTTCTCTTCGTTTACTCTTGAAAATGTGCACAGCGTACCTCTGATGGTTTTGACACAGGACAATGCAGTAATAAAATAACGACATGCTTGGAAGGAGGCGGCAGGTATTCTGAATAGGTGAGGATACATTTGCAGATGCCTGTTGAGCCTGAGAGCGAAATATATCGATGTCGCACCCATGATCTTATTCTAATGAATAAACGCCACGACTGACTTTCCCAGCTATGATGAATACAGGCAGCGCACGATTGCCGTCAGCAAGAGGTTCTACTAGTTCCTGTGAAAATAGCATGAGCAAGGTACGACGCCGAACAGTAGGTAACAGGAAGACAGCGAACATGATTCCCGTATAGACCGGAAGTGTGGGTAGGAGTGCCATCGTCGGTCACTGCAGAACCAATATATTCGCTCCAACAGTGAAGACTGCGGCTACCGCTAAGTCGCCGTCAGAATCAGGTGACAGGTAGAGCGCCGAGCGGTGTAGCGGTCCTATTTCGAGTAGTTTTTCTTGTCATATTGGTACCTAGATGAATATTATTATGAACACAAACCAATTCATGAAAAGTACAGGTGGTCGTTATATAGTGCTGGACTGAATATGAATGAGAAGTGGCAACAGAGCAGATCACAAAAATTGCTTAACTAAGATGTTACCCGATTTACATAAACTGTTGCGCGCTTGACAGGTCATGTCGGTGACCTGATGTAGATACTAAGCACAATGACTCAATCATCCGAATGATGTGCGTCTGCGATGCGTTTGTATCTACATGATATATGTAATACAATAATGTGTCGACGAGATCTACGCACGCTCGATTTTCGATAAGTCCTTGGTTTCGTACCCTCAAGTGCCACTTTGCCACTTTTGCGCAAACTGGCAAGCGACGGAAACTCCGCCCCCAGTCCATAGCAAAATACATGGACAGAGATACTCCAGCACCCAACACCCTCCTCAGTATCACGAACGCGAACATTAAAGCCCGTCCTGCTACTTCCCCTCCAAGCTCTCCAGCCCCACTGAATTTCAGGTTGTTTTCCTGATGCAGGCATTTCAGTTATCATTTATGTAGTACAGACCTTGCTTTTACTTTGCTTATCACGCTATCATGTTCTGCTCAATGCACGCTATCATTTGCACGCCTTCTCAAATTTTTTTGCAATCAATGGTATTGGAAATTTTTGGTTTGTATTACTAAGCTGGGGCGAAGTTACGCCAGCTCCATGTTCTGAAATGTAAATTCCCACATGCCTCTTGCTTCAAATTCGTTAGCCTAGGGGCGGGACGTGTGACGAAATCATGGTTGTAACTCTACAGTATCACCACAGCACTCTCAGAGTAGCCAATGCTTTGGCCCTATAGCAGTTCCTTCTACCTTTAGTTGGGCTGAGCAGCTGAAGTCGCGGGGTTCCGGCATGTTGGGTGAGCGGCTCCACCTGCTTGCGTCCCACCCCGAGCTAACGCTCGGTCCAGTCCAACCCCTCAGATTGTGTCACTGACTCTAGAGCCAGACGAAGTTGGAATGCACGTGAGCGCAAACGCTGATCAAATGAGCACGATGCTCCGGCTGTCCATAATTAAGTGGGTCTAGGCCTGGACTCGCAGATTCAATTAAAGTTAAAAACCAGGAGGGTTCATGGTGCCACTCTAAATCTCATACCCTCATCCGCACATATCAGTTTTCTGTTTCAGCATGGCGACTGACTCATTTCCCCAACGCTTGGTCACTCATCCTTCCAATGTCTCCTCATCTGAGGTAGCCACCGAGTGGCTCAACGCTTTCTCAGCTGCAATAACTCAAAGTGATACCGCAGCTGTTGTCGACCTCTTTCTCGAGGATGGCTTCTGGAAGGACGTCATCGCACTGACGTGGGATTTCAGGACATTCGAAGGAAGGAAGGACATCAAGAAACTCTTGGATGCTCGTCTCGTTGCTACGGGACTCTATGAACTGCGTCTCCTACAGGAGCCTTTGAATGAACCTGTTCTGCAAAAAGTTTATTCTGGTTGCGGTTTTGCTTTGGTTTCACCACCAAGCATGGCAAGGGTACTGCAGTCGTTTATCTTGTTCCCCTTCCAGATTCAAAGTGGAAAGCCTACACTCTGTTGACCTGTCTTGATTCGTTGACCAATTTCCCTCAAAAGGTGTGCAATCATATTCCTTCGAGAGCACTTACTGACTCGGACTCTATGGAAGCTCGGTCCCCTCAGAAACTGGGAGACTGATCATGGCAGTTGGGAAGAGAAGCGGCGCCAAGAGACTGAGTTCTCAAACAATGATCCAACGGTGATTGTCATCGGCGCGGGGCACAGTGGTCTGGAGACCGCGGCAGGCTTAAAGTACATTGGTGTACCCTCTGGTTGGGGATAGCGTTCGTCCCGTGTCAATTTTGGTATTCAAATATAGCTAAAGGCTCGAGGGCGGTTTTATAGTGGAGAGATCGTTACAAGGCTCTTTGTTTGCATGATACGATCTGTTCGTGCCTTTTCCTTTTCTTCTACGGAAAGGGATCGACTAACAAACTTACAGGGTACAACCAAACGCCTTACCTAAAGTAAGTGGTTTGTCAGAACTCCTTTGATTCTTTTTTAATCCAGTCTGCAGATTTCCACCTACATGGCCAGTCCACACCCCAGCTGCAAAAGTACAACATTACCTACATAATGAAAATTCACTGATTCCAGCTATTGCAGCTGGCAGACTGGTTGGAAGCATATGCGAGTTTCCTTGAGCTCGACGTTTGGACGGCCTCGACGATCACCAAGACATCTTGGGACGATAGCACGAAAACCTGGTCTGTCGAAGTCAATCGCGGCGGTAAAGGTACTAGGGTTCTGACCGTTAAGCACCTCGTTTTTGCCACTGGATTTGGCGGTCGTCCGAAAGTTCCCGACATACCTGGGAAGGTATGTAACGCTCGAACTGATCGAAACGTGACTCATGGGCGCAGGCAAGCTTGAAAGGGTCTTTCGTGCACTCGTCAGACTTCAAATCCGCGGCTGATCATATCGGTAAAAAAGCAATCGTAGTCGGCGGTTGCAATTCTGGTTGGTCTGTCATACCTTTCATATCGAACGAGGTCTAAATATTTCATCAGCACATGACATTGCTCAAGATTTCTGTAGCCACGGTGTCGACGTCACAATGTGTGTTCTTTGGTTTAGGTCATGTCATTTTCATATCTTACAGAATACTAGGTATCAACGATCGTCGACATTTGTGACCTCGCAGGAGTCAGTGGCAACAATGCTAGGCGGTAATTGTTCCCGTGGTTGTCGGTGGCTTGGCTTGACTTTCCTTGCCTAGTTGTCTACAATGACGACCTCCCCACTGAGCTGGCTGATACTTACAATACCTCGCTGCCTTGGGCAGTTGTTAGGCGGCTGCAACAACGTATGGTTCCTATGGTTGCTGAGACCACAGACAAGTATGTCGGACGATTCGAAGCTCACTTCCAGATGCATTGATCACAATCGCAGGGCCATTCTAGATGGATTGGCTCAGGTTGGCTTTAAGACCAATCTTGGCATACATGGGGCAGGTAATACGTCCCTTTACCTGGAGCGTGGTGGTGGCTACTACATTGGTGGGTGTACCTCTGATGCACAATGAAGATGTCTCAACAACTTCCAGACACCGGAGCAAGTAAATCTATTATCGACGGGGATATTAAAATCAAGAACGGTTCCGCAATCGAGTCCTTTACGGAAAATGGCCTTCGATTTGCTGATGGCACCGAGCTACAGGCAGATATAATAGTATTTGCTACGGGGTATGGTGGTATCTCACTTTGACGAGCAGGACTCATAGTTGCTTACAGTTATGGCGATCCCCGTGACTCCATGCGCGAGGTCTGTGGAGATGAGGTTGCATCAAAAATCACCAGCGTCTGGGGTCTAGACGAAGAAGGGCAAACTGCGGGAGCGTGGCGGTATTGCGGGCATGATGGTCTGTGGTTCGCAAATGGTATTTTGCGTCGTTCTTGTTATGGGCGCGTCAGTTTCATTTTGATGAACAGGTGATTTTGCTCTATCGCGCTTCCACAGCCTTCATTTGGCCATGCGTGAGTTCCTTCCTTGTAGTGTATAGAGCGTTGCTGATGATCGAAAATACAGAAATCAAAGCAATAGAAGAAGGTATTTTGAATAAGGCAGATATAGCTATTTGATGACGTTTCGAAGATCTGCTCATGATCAGGACTGGAAGACCTGTAAAATGTATGAGTACTTATTGGGTGAATTGAAGCTTGTATGAATTCAAGGGGATTTTCACTGGAGCCCTCATACATGGAAAACAACATCTTTGTCGGACTGAAATACACGTCACCAATGTGTTTTTTTTTTGCTTTTTATGTAATACAGATATATACAAGATGTTTCTGTACCCCAAACTCGCAACTTAAGCTATTCCCCCAGCACCAGTTCCAGTTCCAGTTACAGAGATAAGTCACGTTCAAGTATCACTGACATTATTCACACGGCAAGCAAGAAGCGGGCTTTCTTTCCTCTTATGTGCGACTCACAGACCCGGTGTCACCTACACCTCCGTTGACGACAGTCACTGCGGAAACGAGAAAATAGGTAGGCCGGATTAGTGTAGGGATAGACCATATATGCAGAATATAATCAGATGTCGCATATAATACAAATCTCGAAGCGGATGAACGAGTAGCGCTTCAGTGCTACCAGACCGGTCAACCGAGCGTTGGAACGTTCAGCGCTCAGGACTCAGGACTCAAGACTCACATGAGTCTGAACTTTTCAAATTCGATCGATTTCCGACAATCTCCGTGCGAGGCTGTCCGACCGATTTTTACCGGGGCTTAGCACTGAAACTTGATCAGTAGCGTGCGCTTCACAGCACGTATGAAACACAGATAACTCAACCTTGTTAGAGGTAGCCTTGTATTCCATGCATCACATACAAAGCAAAGTGACAAGGGTTAATGCAAATGAATTACCTTGCCGAGCCTCGTCTGAAGAGATGTTGAGTTTCCAACTTTAATTTTTGCTTTATGTAATACCCGACCTCTTGTAAAAATAGCCAGATTGCCTTACCTATATGCAGTACGAGCGCGAAGTCGGTACGTACCAGTGCCAGGTTGCGCCGTAACATCCCCCCAAGTGTATTTGTGTCTTCATCTTTGTATCACTAGAGCTTCCAAATTTCACCAACCTTCCTTCATTACCTTTCGTTGAGGTTGAGCCGGTCTCCTCCTTGTGCACTATTGCACGTTTCCATTCACTTCCTTTCGACACACCAATCCTTTTCTTTCAAGTCGACTTCGAGCAGCGCTCGATACACTCGTTTCTTTGCCCATCTACTACCCTTTGTTAACCACCAACCTCTTCGATCAATGGGAAAGCTCATCTGGCACGAGCTAAGTCGCTACATCTCCCTCACGGCCAGTGTTTGTACGTCGCATCCCTCTATCTGGCAAAAATCATCTCACCTGATGTTAACAGATGCAGTATGGGCCAGTTTCTGGGGTTTCTTCTTCCGCAAGTTCTTTTGGGATTTCATCGGTGGCATCTTGCGCTCTCCCGGTGGTCTGCAGTGAGTGTCATAAGACTTTGTTGTACTAATTTATATTCATGTTCCCTTGCAATAGACCGTCACCCAAATTTGCTCTGTTCATCAATGTTATTGTCAAATACCCTATTGTGCAGATAGGCACCATGGCCCTCGGGTTTACCATAATCGCGCTGGAATATCCTATCCCCATCTTCAAGGGAACTGCTATATTTAGGAGCATCGCTCTTAGAGTGGTGTTACTGATCATGCAAGCCGCCGGAACGGTTTTATTTTACCAAGTGAGTTTCCATACGTCTTGTACTGCCAGTTTTCTCATACAATACAATAGGGCACAAATGCGGCACTATGGTCATTAATTGCTGCAATGTTATACATTCGTGCATTAACATTGAGAGAGAGAATGGAGGAAGCAATAAAACACAAAGGCCGAGCGGGTCAGGCTTGACGAGTACGTTTACACGCAGTTCCAGACCTTTTCAACGGTATTATATGCTGTCAGTCTGTGACTGCGGTACTAGTACAGCACTCGATACAAGTGCACATGTCAATGACCTCGACAAAGGTTGTCTATCGAACAAAAAAAATGGCATGTTCCTGTTATAACCCGCAAGTTGTCCGCACTCATACTTTTCTGCAAGCACCCGTAGTACGCGGTCTGAGATCAACTTGAAAATAGTATGTGCTGAATATTCACCAGTCTGGGCAAATGGCCCCCCGTTGGGGTCTTGTGCTTTAACGATGCCCGCCAATACTGCGGCAGACACGAACTTCACACTTCTTCATCGTTGAGACAGGGAACGTGCGCGACGCACCTTCAAGTTATTGCTCGTACCTAATCCTTGGTTTACGAAATTCTCGGAGTGCACTCTAGAGGCAACAGCGATGATGACAGACAGAGCAACGGGAGGCATGTGATACATTCAGTATGATCAAACAATCCTATACGCTCGAACACATCTTCTACCCCAATGTCACCTGCAATGTGCCTATGTACTAATACATCATTCTTTGCGTTAACTTTCAACCTTTCAGCTGTATTTAGGTTTCAAAATCCCCGATCTATAAGCTCCAAGTTATCAGTCGTGCTCCACATAATCGCCAGGACCTACTCACCATCATGAATATCATCCTCACTATCATACTCCAGGTTGTTCTCTGCAGCACTGACCGGTAAGATCTGTGCAAAGGCAACTGACAAGAGTAAAACATAGAAACTGAGTTTGCTGATGTTAAGCACGGTCATGTTGAAGATATTCTTCGCTGTCAATGAGGTATGGTGTTTAAGATGTAAGATGAGATCGGGAGTTGTGTCCTTTAAATACCAATTCGTGAGCACAGTGACAAACAGCCAGCACGCTCGAGCGTTATTCAATTGACTTGATCATTAATCGGAGTGTGTTAGTCTTGATCAAAAAAATATTTCTAGCTGTGGTTGGTATCACCTCGTGAATGCTTTGCATCATCGAATTCGGCGCTCTGATTGCACGCACAGCAGGACTGGAGTCGACTGTACTAGTACGCATTAAGCATTGAACCGTACTACAAGCCCACAGCAAGTTTCATGTAATGGTTACGATACTCCACCTTTTAGGGTTCAAACCATGCGGATATAGCCCCGGAGAGATGTGTTAGCCATAAGTCACACCATTTCTCTCTACTTCCACCGCGCAAAATACTAATCTCCGCAAAGCGTTCTGTACCGTTCAGTCTGGGCATCAGAAGTTTTGACGTAATGATGCTCGCCGATCAAAGTGGTGCGGAATAGCTTGGGTGCATAGCGCTCATGTGTGCAATTCGGAAAATGGGCGCACCATTTGATGTTCACATACTAGAATCCTTTAAATCTTGCTTGAATCTATTCGTACGTGATGTTGATGGTATTATTTATTCAGGTGCACGAAGACAGAGGCAAATTAGCTGTTAACATGGATCCCTTCCGATGCAATCAGCACCCCATGGAAGTCGGCACTTTCACAAAATTGGCATTTCTAGCCACTTGAACACAAAATGCTTGAAATAGATATCATTCTTTATCTCATATTCATTACGAGGTTGAACGTTAACAACCACAATGAAGGCAGCATTGAGTGAGATAATTGAAACTGCAAGTGCGAAAGTGTCACCTGCCGTGACGACGTGTTGATACTGCACACACCCGAGTGGGACTTATCCGCATTCGCAAGAACACGAGTAAGATGGCTGATGGCAAGTAGGATGATACAGGATTGCAACCAAATGTTGAAACCTGTTAAATAAACCAAATGTTTCGTCTCTGGCAAAAATTCGAGGAAAATCAAGTTACACAGTGGAACGCTGGATCATGTAAACAGCTAAATGTTCAATTATGCCGTCAGCGAATTTCATAGAGTGTTAGAGCACTGACCTGGTGCAGTGTCCTTGTGAACCTGCCACCATTCTATATCGCAGCTACCGCTTGGCTCATCCTCCGAACATGCCAACTCGAAAACAAGGACGTCGTCCGTTACACAAGAAAGTTTTCTGTGCCAGTTCAAGCTGTCTTGCCCTAGCACAATGTTATCAAGTTTCGCGACCCGTGGCGGTCGGACGTTAAACGATAACGTTGAAATATCAACTGGTACAGTGGCATTGAGGCGATATAAAGCAAGCGTCGTTGGTCGGTCCATGGGCGGAACGGCGACGTGCAATTCGCAATTTTCCATGCCCCAGTCAATCGCCCTGAATTGAAATATTGTTGAAACCTTTTATTCCATCAGTCTATAGAACACATAAAGGAAGATAAACTGACAGATTGTGTAACGCGGACTTTGCGGTCATCAGGCGAGATTGTGCCGGCACGTGTCGTGCGCATCGCAAGATAGTCATTGAAAACATGACTTGGCGCAGAATGATCCACCAAGCTGACAGACATGGGGAAACTTGTGAACTCTCTCGGAATGGGAGGCGACGTCCGTGCGATCTCGTCGAACCGCATATATTGAGAAGGACGACGAAGAAGGTAAACATTCTTTCGAGTGATAAGCTTGTCTGAAGATACCAAAGAGTTTTGGAGAAAGGCAGGGGTATAGACCAGTAACAGGTTAAGGAACGTGCAGAAGATTACGATGACAAGAGGCCAATGGAGCACAGTTCGTGAAGTTTCATGCAGCTTTGCTTTGTGGTCGTCATCGCTCTCAGAGTCAATGACTTCTTGTGGTGTCGAACTCAATGGCCTGTATGACCTGGAGCGTGAGGAAAAGAACATGACGGGGAGAATGACTTCGACTTGAATTGATCATAATAGCAAGGGTAATTTGAAGAACAGTGCAGGTGACCGAGTGATCCGATTAGCCTGAGCGGCACTTCCTGAGGTATTACATAATTATATACATAGTACTATTAATTGCAGTAGTAGGTTCATCAGAAGACCACATGGTGCATCCGACCGAATGCAGTTCAACGCTCATAACTTCTTTCTGCTATCTACGGTTCTACCGCTACGGGCAACCCTGGGCGCATCAGCTCACGCAGCCATCAGACCTGCGGTAATACAATCATTCCTCCGAGCCTTGACGATATCATGCCAGTGAGATGCATCAAAATGCCTCATGGTCACTTCTACTGGTAAAGGACAGACCTAAGATGGGTGCGCCGTTACTGTGAGATCCGCCCAGCATATCGGAATGATCTTGGGCCAACTCGGCTAACCCTGGCCAATGGCAGTGCTAATCAGCAGGATTTCTGGACAACTTTGATGATCAAGAATGCACTGCGTGTCGAGCGGTGTTGGCGATTTCCGAAGGACTAAGTTGGACTCGGGGGTTCGGGATTCTTAGGAAGTATGCCTGTTGTGGACGTGATGGACTTGCATCAGCGGGAAATATACATTATTTCTTTCAGGTATGTCACTCAGATGTTTGCCGCTCTTTTTCCTTATTATCTCGATCGACTAGAGTCCTTCAAGCAATCTCTGATCAAAAAGTGATCCAGAGACTCGAGGCGGTATCGGAGATGTGTGGAAATGGCTTGCCCAATTGCTATCAGCGTCTTCCGGGTCCAAAATATCGTAGGCGCTTCTCGAGGCCGTCGCAATCGAGGTCACAACTCAGTACTCAACTTCCTAGGTCCTATTGACTGGTTTGCAAATACCATCATTATCATGATCGCTATTTGTAGAACAGCACTGGGTGATACTTTGGGCCGCTTTTGGATGGAGACACAACAACTTTGACCCGACGATGCGCAGTATTTTGACTTGGCCCGTGGAAGCAGGCACCCTTTATGTGACACCTATGTCCGCTACTTTTTCATGTATACTGCAGTGAGGTCTTTGGCACAGACTCACTGACTATTCACACAACGCTTTTAGAACGTTTATTGACGTCGTGTTTAGAACCTATTTTTGCTTCGCCCTCGTCATCCTCAACAATATTAATGAAATTGCTCACGACATCCAAGTCTATTTGTATTGAAGTGGCCCGCGCACTATTTGTCGGTTTTGCACGTCCCGAAGTCTTGTCATGGGGGACCATAAACTGCGGGCATGTCGTTTATTTTTGGTTTCATGGCCCCTAAGGCCTGATGCATGATGGCCCGTGGTGATCATCTATTACGGCGTACGTGCTTCACATTGGACATTTCATAGCGGTATTACACTTGCTGTGTGTTGAGACTAGAACACCCGAAGACTCAACGATCAAACAGAAAACAGACAACTTTCAATAGCATTCCCATAGCAAATGAATGGATATCGATAGAATATAGCAGTAAATTAACGAAAGTGAGTTATCGATGATGTTACATAGCGAGAGTGTGGGGATAAAGGATAAGCGCTGACAATACAAATGGGACGAGAGGAAACCAATAAACCAAGCATAAGATATTATACACATTCACCTTCTTACCACCGGCGTGCCCCCTTTTTGGGAGTTACGCGAGTGGATTTTCTCGGTGGAGCGTGGGCTGCAGTACTGGCAGCTTCTTCCACATCCTCGTCGTCCTCTAGATGCTCCTCCTCCACGATCATCCCTGCCGCTGCTCCCTGCAACATTGCTGCCACTGGTGATGAAGCACCTCCCCGCCCACGCCCTTTTGCAGCTCTGGTGCGTGTAGTGGGGCCATTCGACTCCGGTACCCGCCTTGACTTTTTTGGGATCCCATTCTCGACCTCCATATCCGGCAGAGGGCTTTGTGGGTCTAACTTGCGCTTCCCGTTTCGCACGCCATTCGCAATTTCTTGTGCATGTTGAACCATCTGCCAACTCGGCTCCATGAGTCCTTGATCGTTCTCAGCAGCTTGGGCGAGTGCTTGCGCGCGCTGCTGGAGGGGCGCACGGGCGGATTGTTGGCGCAGGTGAAGTTTGTCGAGGCCCTCAGTTACAGTGGGTTGGCTTGAGCCATCGGTCATCTCTGTGTCTTCAGAGTCATGCGAGGAGACGCAGGAAGCACCGTCTTGGATAGATGTGACGGAAGAGTCAGTGATAGCGCGAGGTTGAAGATGGGCCAGTGTTGGAACGTCGGCAAGCCATGGGTGGGTGCAGGCTGTGCTGAGAGACATACGATCCCTAGGGTCATGCTCAAGCAACCTCTCAATGAAGTTCCTCGCTATTCGACCGTACACCCGTAAATCAGTATGTTGCAAAAACTGGCGGGAATAGCGTACCAAGCGGAGAAACCTCTACTTTATCTAAAATACTCCATTGAATTGTGCGTTCTGCGATCCTGACCTTGATATCGCGCTGGTTCTCGTCTTCGATGAAGGGGCTTGACAATGTAAACCTGTGCAAACATCTCCAGTTCAGCAAACAAGGGCAGGACGTACGCAGGTTTCATGCTTACATGCAGAATACGATCACCCCAACGCTCCAACTGTCAACAAGGTGATCATAGCCTTCCTGATTTTGCTGGGTCACAACTTCGGGGGCGAGATATGCAGGTGTACCGCACATAGTCTGTGAAACATAGACCCATCAGTGATATGTTAGAAAGGCAAACGTGGGATTGCTGACTCTGAGGAAAGTGACGCTATCGACAACCTTGGCGAGGCCAAAGTCGGCGACTTTGACAGTGGGGGGATTTTCCGTAGTTAGCAGCACGTTCTGAATGGCCAACATTCATAATGGAATCAACTCCTTCAAGGGAAATTCATTACCTCGGGCTTCAGGTCACGGTGCGCGATCCCTTTGCTATGAATGTACTTTGAACAGGCGACAGGTCAGAGGATTTACTGTCTCGTATGGCGAGCTGACTTACTGCAAGGGCATCGCAAACTTGCGCGATTATGTGGACAGCCAGTGGCTCCTCTGAAAATAAACTTGAGAATCACTAAGCATCGACAAACCGAATAACATACTGAGACCGCCTTCTCTTAATATGTAATCAAGTAAATCTCCTCCATCAACAAATTCGAGGACGAGATCTATGCAATTGATCAGCTTAGATTAGTAGGGTATACTGAACATACGCACTGATACTATTATCTTCGAAAAAGGCTTCCTTCATCTGACAAATATTCCGATGATGAAGTCGTTCCAGAATACTAATCTCTCGCGCAAATGCCATTTCATTGTTGTTGGCAGTGGCACGCTTGACCTTATGGTCTTGTATAACCTTTATAGCATACCACTGGCCCGTCGCACGCGACACGGCCTTCATGACAGTTGCAAATGATCCCTTGCCGATCTCATGGCTGATGTCATACTGAGCGTGAAGGCCGCCGCGCGGAGAACCGGCAGCGGTGTGCCGATAAATGAATCCTAAAAAATGCATCGATGAGCAAACATCAACACGAAGGCAAATGACTGACGATAGTCTTCAAGATCCCCAGGTGAGGGATGAGGAGAGCCGAAAGCAATCTCATTGCCTTCCTTCAGTACTGCTGTTTTGTCCCTTCCAATCTTAACACCATTGATCTGCAAATTTTACCATCAAATGGTGGTCATTATGCTACGTTACCGACGCGTACCCAAGTGCCATTGCTGGAGGTGTCAAGAACAGTCACTGCGGAGTTTTTGTCCTCCCTTCCGTCCCAGGTGATTTTGCAGTGCTTATTACCTACACCACGACGCGTCAATATACAGTATCGAACGCGCCAGAAAGCGCCACCAAGTACACACTAGACACTCACTGACTTTTCCCCCAGGGAGAATGATATCGTTGTCCGGGGCCCTTCCCACTGAAGCTGCGGGCTGAACTTTCCAAAGATCTAGGCGGCGAAGCAGGTTGCTGCATGGCTGAAGGTAGCCCCACAGATGGTTATTAGTATTCGCTGAATTCGGTTGAGACGCGTGTTGCGTCGACTGCGTCGCTTGTTGCGTCTCCTCGATCATAGAATCATCGAAGGGCATCGTTTCGCTAGGGATCTCTACGGGTGGTTGATTCATGGTGTCTAGTGAGACTGTTTGTTCTTCAAATTACGTGTTGAGTGAGGGGTGTTTGAGAAGGTAGGTTCGAAAAGCGAGTTTATATAGGCTGAATTTCCTGTGTAAGTGGTAGCTTTGACGAATTGCTTCAGTCGTCTACGCACCCACAGCAACAAAGGGCTACAAGCGATGAAAACCAACAAAGTCCTCAAATTAGAAGTGGAAAACCAAGGAAACTTGCATAAGCGAACGCGCTTTGATAATGCTTTGGCCGTCGTCGATGCTGGAAGGAGAAAGATAGGAAAAGATAATTCCACGGAAACGGGTTTTTTTGATCAAGGTCAAGCGCAAGCTATCTGACGGTGGCTTTCAGCGGGTGTGGTATTAATGACCCCAGTTTAACTCAGACGACGCGACAAAAGCATAACACGTGCCCCGTTCATTACGCGACTAAAAGCGGTGTCTGAATTTTTAATTGAATTCAAGCCAAACTGGGAGCTCGCACCGCCCTCTTTTTATCTTAGACTTCGAGTCTAGGCCGAAGAACTAATCTCAAGAAACAAATTAGTGTTTCTTCGTTATCGTAAATAAGTGGTGGAGTTACAGTCATATGGTTAATGCGACAAAACCGAATGGGAGGGGAGGTCTGAGCATCAACAAAAGGTAAATAGATCAGTAACCACGAGGGTCCTAATCAAACGCTAAAGATCGAAAGTGTCGCGCAAAGATTTAAAACATCACCGGCACCCCCCAAGCAGAGCATGTCAAATCGCATCCTCCGAGTCCCACCTTGAAACCTTCTGCAGTGGTGCATAATAATACTTCTTGAATTTCTTCGTCTCGTTCCTTTTCTGCTTTGGCATAAGCTCCTCCAGTAGCTCCGCACGTTCGCGGTCTTCGTCCCTTTCAGAGACATAAAACCACCTTGCCTGCTTTTCCCCGTCCGTTCCACTACTCTGAACTTTTTCGAACATCCCGCATCGCTCGCGCCCCGCTTCAAGCATGGCTGGAATGAGGTTAAGCCATTCTTTTTTACTGTGTTTCGTCTTGAGATGGGGGTGCGTTTGGGTAATGGTAGTGTGAAGAGCAGGTGGGTCCATAGACGAGGCACGCGATGTGGCGAGAGCCTCTACAAGCATGCCTATAAGCTCAACTTGCTCTGGATCAAGGGGTGCTGGCGTGGTAGAGGAACTTTCGGCCTTCGTTGCGGAAGGCTCAGAACCATTACGTGATTGAGGCTCGTCACAGATGCGGGCAACTTGTGTGCGCAAGTCCTCTTCAGGAGACTTTGATTTGAGACACGAGCGAGACCGTGACCTTGATTTGCAGACTACAATTTTCTCCTTCGCACTCGAGGAAGTTTTACGCTGGCGTTGTTTACGCCGAGGCACCTGGTCCGTATCACGGTCCACATCCTCTGAGAGCCGAGGTTTCTTCTGTGCAGGCGTGATAGATGAGACTGAGTCCTCCCGCTTCAGTCCTTGTTTTAACTTGGGCTCAGGCTGGGGCCTTGATGGCTCCTTCGTTAAACCGACGTCTTTGTCTGGAGATTTGGGACGTAACATGCTGCTGCTCCTGCGAGCAGTCTGGGGCTGCGGCTGTGACACGCTGCTTCCCTGCACAAACTCCCCGTCACTAAAACTTAGCCGTGGCTTCTTCACCGTCTTCGAGGGAGAATGTGGGATTGCAGTGGAGGTGGCAAGGGGGTTCGTGTCCGCTGATACTGCAGCGATAGTCGAAACGCGAATCTGCATAGACTGCGAAGTAGTACTGTTGCATTGACCGACTTGTGCATCCACGACCATACGAACGCCGGCTACACCAGTAGATGTCGTATTTCTGGCCGTAAGCCCCATTTCTTCTTCACTCAAGTGAGGCGGGGGAGTGACGGCGGATGGAATATTAGTGTATGCGCTGAGCCCTAGTGACGAATTTGTAGGCGAATGCGGATACGATCGCGAAGGCTCGATCTCAATGGTGGAAGTCGTGGTAATAGTGTTAATGGGGGCAGGCACAGGAAGCGAAAGTTTGAGGGGCTCGTGAGTTGCCTCGTTCGTACAGGAAGAGGGGCACGCGGTTGAGACTGCGTTTAACGCATGTTCTGAAGCTAATAGTAATGGTGCCTCGGACTCGAAAGTAGAAATGTCACGTGGCGTGACGTTTAAAGAATGGATGTTTTGTTGCTTGGCATCAGACTACACAACATGCGCATACATGTTCAATCGCAAGGAAACGGTTGAGATACCGAAATAACGAACTCACGTGAGTTGAATTGCAATCATCGTTGAGGACCATATCATCATCGATTAAGGCACAATCGTCTGGGTGCGACAGTGCTAGTGACATCGGGGAAGTAGGTGGAGATGACGGAGGAAGGGGCGAAAGACTACGATAGTCCTCGATATCATTGCTGTCACTGGCTGCAAGGAACGGGGAGCTAGAAGGATCGTCCTTTACTCCGCTCGTCGATTGCCTGCGGACAAAGTTACGGAATTCCAACAAAGGGGACTTCGCGTCCCGAGTAATGCTTTTCACAGGGGTTGAATGCCCCCTGTGGGGGCGTATTGGACTGGACGTAAATGACTTGACGTTGTACATTCGAGGTATGACTGGACTGTTCTGCCAGCGACCACGTTCGGAAGACGTAGCAAAGTATGTCCGGCGTAAATGAATATCCATGTTTTCGGGGTCGTACCCAAGGTCTTCCCGGACATCACGTGCCGGAGAACGCGGGGGGCCAAGCCAAGCGAGTAAGTCATCACTATGACAAGGCTCAGAATCCGCTATCTCATCTTCACTGTCAAGGTAACTTCCGTACTTGTCGGAGACATGCTGGTGGGTCATATACTTGGAAGTGCGACCTCGATGATAGAAGGGCGTTGGTGAACCCAGGATATCATCAAACTCTGAGTGAGATTCTTCACATGAACTATGAAATTGTGAATGCGAGTGTGAATAACGAGTGGCGATATTATTTGGAGGAGAAGAGTATATCGGCGTCGAAAGCGGTGAGGACGAGGGTAACGGAGATGTCACGGGTGACGGAAAGTCTAGATCATTGTCATCCGGCTCGAATAACGATGACGCGTTTATAGAGGTTGAGGAACTTTTCCTCCGAAGCTTTGCCGGAAGGTTTGGAGGAGGAGAGATCGACCACATATATGTGGAGGACATGGCAGTAAACAGTCAAGAGTATATGAGTCACGTGGAGACGCGTTCGTATATGGTCAACGCGTTTCTTGGCGGAGCTAGAAAACGCGTCGCGTTTACGGCCCGATGATACGGTTTATTTTCGCAGCGTGATTTCGTTATCATCCCAAACCCAACTACAGTACATATCCTGATAATGCATAATGCATAAAAAATTATAACAAATCAGGATCCAATCTTTTCGAGACGCACCAAGTCATCCATTCGTAGAAATGAGCTTGGTCCATATATTGCTGTTAATGTATAATTTTTGGTGCCAAAGATTGATTTTCTAGTGATTTGTTTGTATTTTATTTATTTATGCATTATTAGGATATGTACTGTATCACCATCATGAGACTCATAATCAACACTAAACACACAGGTCCTCACAGTGCGCTGTGTGCACTTCCGCAGCTCGAGATGTCTCCAAGTCAGACGGTTGGGATCACAACGTGGATCGATCTTTGCTATCTCCAGCCTGGGCCGACTCCCTGCTCCGTTCTATTGATGTGCATGGAGGTGTCAAGAGGCGTGTCCGCCCTTTAAATCCACCACGCACAGCAAGGGCATTTAGTCGCTCAGCACCTGACTATTCTACTGTAAGGACGTCGCTATCGACGACCGACACTAAGACACAATCGGACAGCGAGTAAAGTGGATGAGTGTATAGGATTTGAGAGGTACAGATCAGATGATATTATCTGATCTGTACCCCTCAAATCCTATATATAATCTAGTAGCATACGTGTCTATATATACACAATGATGTACTAGTACTATCCATTTGGAGATGTCTTTTTGAACAACGGCTGGTCAGCGCTTCAGCATGTGTTCTGTTTCACAATACTACTATGCGCAGCCCTTTCAGCTACTTGCCCATGTCTGTTGTTATCTAGGACTTAAATTTTAAAGCTTAACTTGCCTGATTTAAGTTATGCTCATGCCTCTTTATATTTTCACGTGAATGCTCGGAGGGTGAATATTTACTTCTAGAATGTGTCACTCGAAAACTAATTTATATAAACAAGTCAACTATTATATAGACACTGTAAGGCGGTTGTAAGTGGAAAAACGAGAGGATAAAGGCGTTGCAGCCAATGATGCAGCGGTGCCGCGAATAAAGGGAATGCTTTATCCGTTTTTTCTGGCAACGAGCCTAATAACAATAAAAAATGCAAGGTAAGTAGTGCTATACTAACGAGTGTGATTCGGTAGGGTTGCCCCGGCCCTTAAACGACGACGACGTATCTATCATCTAGCAGCACTGATGATAGAGTCGAGGAGCATGTTGTTGTAATCACCACCGGCTTCCCACATCGCGAAACCGTGTAGTCCAGCGTTCTTGATATACTTGCCCTTGGCAGCATACGACTCGGCGTTGTCAAAGGAGATCATGACTTGTTTAGACTCATTGTAAACATACGGCTGTCAAAGCAATGAAATGAGCACTCCTCCTTCAGGGTGGAAAAACATATTCACCGTCTGACTGCAGGTGTCATATCTATAGTAGATGCCATCAGCGGGCTTGCCTTCTTTGGTGAGGAAACCGTTATCGATGAGGCCCCAGAAGTTGAAAGTGCCACCTGAGCCCTCGTAGACACCGCAGGCATCAACAGAACCGGCATTATCCCATGTATCACCCAAGGGCTGGTTCGAGGCGTTAAAGGAGGGATATGCAGCCAGTTGCTTCCCCGATTTACCACTGACAGGTGCGAAGGCGTCAGAGGGTGCGACGGTGAACGAGTGACCATAGGTAGGAACGCCGAGCACGATCTGGCTGGCTGGCATCCCTGCGTCCGTCCAAGCCTTGACTGCAGAAACAGCAGAGCCCTGTTGTTTCGCAGACGCAGCGCAGGTGTCGTTCAATGGGGAGTTTGGGCCCACATTCGGGAGCCAAGAGCCCCAGACGTCGTAGTTCATCAGAGCGATGTAATCGAGTACCTTCGCAAACCCACTGACGTCAGTAGAAGGATTTCCGGTAGCGTCATCGAAGGGTGCGAGAGACACGGCGGCGGAGAGGGTGAGTTTTTTTGCTACTGGATTTTGGCGAAGCTCTTGGAGGAATGAGAGGAAATTTGTCGTGTCATTGGCGCTAAGGGTGTTGCAGCCAATTCCCTGATGGTTTGGGTACTCCCAGCTGTTAGAAAAAAGGTTCAGCGCATGGCGTCTGTGTCACAAGAATTGACCTACTCAAACTGGACACCATCGAGGTTGTAATGTGAAACAAATTCTGTCACAGTCTTGACAAATGCCGTCCGGTTTTCGGCGGTGGCAAGATTGGAAGAGAACCAAATACTCCCAGTCCAGCCTCCGATAGCAATATGGGCCTCAACACCCTACGCGTGGGTTAGGCATTAATTGTAGGAGCGTAAATTCTTATTTCCTCACATGTGCATGGGCCTCGGAGACGAACTGAGGGAGCAGCTCACCATCAGAGCCTGCCAGGCTCAGACTGGTGACAGTCTGAGTGGTCTCACTAAGAGAAACAAACATGATTGCGTTAATCACCTCATCAAAGTTTATTGGCGAGACAGGTGACTTACGCAAATGAGTAGTACATTGTGTTGTACTTCTCCCAGGCAATTGAAGAGAGCGGAAATCCCTCAGTAGCGTGCCATCCGGCATACCAAGCTGCTGCGACGGGTTTGGTGGAATGGGCGGCAACGGAACGGGCGGCATTGGAATGGGCAACGACGGGACGGGAAGCAATGGAGTGAGCGGTGAACCTGGCGCTTACAGCAGACAGGGCAAAAAGAGGTAAAATGAGGGTGGATAGCATGACGAGAGACTTGAGAGACTGAGGTGGAATTGTAATCGTGGTGACATCTTATAGCGTTTCCAACATATGAGTGAAACCAGAATTCAGAGGTTGTTGCGTTGGGAGCCAAACGGCCAATATATGTGGTTGCAAATATGAAGACTGGCATCAATTGCGATCTTGCGGTACGTGTGACTCTGTACCAGGGAAGCGGTCCTCGGTTATTGCAATTTGGTTTCGAGAAAGGACGGCCGTTCGAAGCCGTTCGACCACAGTATGCGGCGATCTATGAGGTTCCAGAAAATAGCAACTTCATAGCGTAAGATATATGACAATGATCTATGCAGAATTACCAGCGCATCGGTCCAAAATTCATCTCATAACATTGCCTGAGGAACAGCGTCAGCATCTGTTAGTATGCACTCGGTTCACCCACCGACTCGGAATGACGGCGACTGATATTTGTACGTGTTTGACAAGATCGCTATCAGTTTGCTAAAACAAAACAACTCATCAAGGATCCCTGGTACCAGCCAGGAACAGCTGATGATGCTTGCATTCAGTACGTCAAAGGCAACGAGATGTGTGACCGTGTACTTTTGAAGGAGGGATCACTGAAGAAATGCTGAATTCAAAACACAAGAATGAAGGAACGTACGACTTCTGCTTATGGAGACTAATTTAAATTCACATGGCAGGCTGCACTGTGCATTGTGCAGGACGTGGCAAAAAAAATCACTGTTTACCGTGTACAGCGGAGATAAGTCCCCGACATGACGGTCATCTCGGTTGTGCGCATCATAGTGATGTCGGCATTTCATTGAATAGTGCCACGAGGACGACTGCCGAAAATAATGGTAACATCGTGGAACAGTCGGGAAGATCGGACTGAAACCGGTCATACGGACAAATAGACAGTAGGTAATACTTATTGAATCGGAGCAAAGCCTCAGGTAGTAATCGAAGAGGAGCAGAGGGGACCAGTCCGTCCTAAAGGACGGCGTTGTAGTGGTCGCGAAACGGGATAGAGGTGCACGCAAGTGTGCTGGGAACAGAATATTTCGATCCCGCCCTCCGAGCCCATTCAGCGCTCAGCATCCGCGCGCGTCACAGGCACGTTCGGATGGTGTCCTCGCTGCGTGCAGTTGGGTAAAAGAACAGTCTTAAGCTGTCATTGAGGCTATTTTCACCACTATATAAATCATCGTGTCTGTAGTCTGTAGATGAAGTAAATAATACAATCGCACCACGAAACCGACTTCAAGTTGTATGCCCCATACTAAGTTGACTAGAATCAGGCAGTCAACTACCCTCACGTCAGAGTATTGTAAGAAAAATCACGACTAATTGCTGCTGGTCGATGAATAAGTGAAGGAGTTGCACAATGCACGCAATGCCACGCATGAGGTTAATGCGAAGTATCACGTCAAGTCAACACATAACTTTCAGGAGCCGTGAGAGTGTCGCGCACGGGCCAGGCCAAAAAGATATATAAACCTTGCACGCAAATAATGAATTCCTTAGAACATACTCAGCTAGGATCTATTTTATAGAAACTAACTCGAGTCTCGCATGTTTACACATGCCACATTCTTCAAATCCACTCGATGACAATAGCACTCTCTCGTTCGACAGAGAACATAGCTTCGCGTTTACGTGGGGTTTCGAGGACGTTTGGTTCTGTGCTTCGCGCGACTGCTTGCAGTTTAGTGAACCGGAGCCAGCGAGTCGAGCGTCTGTCTGATGGATTTCTATTCGTATCATACGAATTTTCTGTACACATGTATATGCATATCGTTAACTTTATTTGATTTTCTGAGATATAAGGATGTTCAGGAATCGCAAAATTTAACGAAGCTCGCCCTATAGGAAATCTCCTTTTTTCGGACCTGGGGGCGTAACTGCAAATGCATCCAATTCTGTGAAGTTTGAACGAAAATAACATAGGTATCAGGGATTGCAGGTACAACTACTTATCCAGCCTCGATATAACGGTTTTGCTCTTGCGAAGCACATAACACAGCGGGTATGCGAATGTGAACACCTAGAAACTCACTGATACCATAAAACCATGAGCATTGGGGTGAAATTCACGCTTAAAATATGATGATCATATACACCACCCGAGCACATAAGGGAGAGAGACCATGATGTCATATTTTGCATGTCAAAAGTCGCAGACAATGTAAATGGAGAGGAAGCAAAACATGCACATCGAGAATTATATCGCGTACGACGCCTAATCCCACCCGCTAGTAGTGGTGGGTTCTGCTCCCCATCCACCTGAAGCAGGCTCCGCTGACCAATCGGTGGTAGGTGCAGCATCTGCTGCCCAGTCGAGAGCACCTGAAACACATTGGTAAATGTAGGTATCATCCCGGCACGGCACCTGTACTCACCACCGTCTTGGGCGACAAGAGCAGGGTTGATCGAGCCTGGCTGAGGAGCGGATGGGGCATCCCACTCCGACAGGCCACCCTGGGCCTCTGGCTCGGCAGCGGCAAGCTTAGCCTGTGCTTCCTCCTGTTGTTGCCTCTCCACTTCTTCAGGGTCGCGGTAGAAGAACATGTCAACCATCACATTCCACCCATCAGGAGTGCGAGGGATCGTCCCACGGAGCCTCAACACCTCCCGTGCGAGCAACCACCAAATCAAACCAATCGAATGACGAGTCTTGTTGTTCGTGGGGATGGCAACGTCAACGAACTTGAGAGGTGCATCCGTGTCGCAAAGAGCAATGACGGGGATGTTAACATACGATGCCTCGCGAATCGCCTGGTGGTCAACGCGAGGATCGGTGACGACAATGAGACGGGGCTCTTTGAAAGAGCGGGTGATGTAGTTCGTGAAGGAACCGGGGGTGAAACGGCCGGCAATGGCTTGTGCACCAGTGTTGGCAGCAAATTTGAGGACTGCACGGTGTCCGTAGGGGCGAGCAGAGATGACACAGACGTCGTTGGGGTTCTCGACAGCGGCGATCACTCGTGCGGCAAAGACAAGCTTCTCCCAGGTCTTGCCAATGTTAAGAATGTGAATGCCTGTGCGCACAAGAATTCAAGACAGCGTAAATGGAATTTGTGCATGAGAGGCGTGAACATGACTTTGAGGGCGGACTAACCGTCAACGCGGCGCTTCCAAACATAAGGCTCCATCTGCTTATCGCAGTTTTTTGTGCCGATGTGACATTGCGCTGCCAGGAGGAGTTGAATTTCCTCGTCAGTTGCGCTGAGGACGGAGGGAAGTTTTGACGACATGATGGGCCTGGACACAGTAGTAGAGATCAGTATAATGTTCGTCGTTTGAGATGATTTCCTATATAGCCCGTATATTCCACCAATACATCCATCCACCTTCTACATAGTCAATCCACCCGATCCGCCAATGAAAACTGCGCAAATTAGAACGATGGGATGTTCAAACATACCGTAAGCGTAGTTTTGTGCTGGACGTCGACTTGCTACGACGTTTGGCTGAGGGCTTTCGATTCCTTTGAGCTCGCTATGCTCCCTCGACAGTGTTTAGAGGTAGTATGTTTGGACAGTCCGCTCGGTAACTACCGCATTCTTCCCACGCCGTGTTATTGGTCACTTGTTGAATCCTGTCGCTGCTTTTCCACGAACTATGTTTCATCGTTTTCAACGTCGAGTCTAGTCTTATGGTGGTCAACTCGGACGTAAAAGGATACTCCTCGAGCCTACGAGGACCTTGACGAACATTGTATCTTCAAGACTCGGAGTCGGATTTTTACAAACGACACGCGTCAATCATTCTGAAGTGTTATAGCGCATGTAAGCCGATCAGTGTCCACGTCAGGAGTCACAACCGACTGGTCAGGACCCATCATTTCTGTCACTTTGCGAGAGAAACCCTTATAAGATGAGGTGAGTACTATCACCACCGTTACCCTCGCCAGCCATGCACAGGTTCAACGAAAAAGGTTTTCTCTTAGGAGGTTAGCAATATATCCGGACTTGAAGGTCAACTTCCCGAAAACACGTTGGTTTTTGTCTGACTCCGGTTGGCCACTTTCTCACTGGAAGCGGACAGTCTTAAAGTCGCCGTAGTCCGGTTCAGGTCCGGTTTGAGCACACCTTACCTGAACTTGAACTCGAACCTAGCTAGGCATGCAGTTCTGGACCCGGTCCTAGACTATCGGTTCAGTGATGGACCGTTCTATGCAGTTGTGTTCAGTTTGCAACTTCGAAATTACTATTTTGAATTATGCTTCTGCGCTTCCCGCGTTGCATCATCCATCAAGCGCCTGTTCTGTGCAGTCTGCCGAGCAGCCCACTTCGTCTTTTGATGCCTCCACTCCTTCTCGTGAGTGTCCTTGACAGTTTGGATGTTACTCAAGTTCTTCGGGAGAACTTGAAGGCGAGCGAACCGTTTCGTGTCTGTGAGCGTTCACACCATATGGAAGACCCTCGAATAGGCAAAAATTGAAGTGCGATACGACTCATTGGGTGGCGAATAGCATCAAATCTAAGAAATTCACAGTGAGCGTGCAATAGTCCTATTGAGGGAGGCAAAGCAAACATAACGTCGAAGATGGAGAAGTAATTGAAGGTAAGTCAATTTTTTGTGTAGGTGAATAACTATATTCTATTGCAGGCATCTTGGAGTGAATTGTCAACACTGGCCGCACACTGGTCCATCATGTGAGAGGGAGACAAATTTACCAGGTGCCAGCGTATTGGTACTTCATATACAACTGTATGTTACCAAATATTTAACCGAGAGGCTTGTAGCTCGTAACATACATTCATTTGTCTTGTGATCGATTATGGTTGGAACAGGTTCACGATTCTGTCGATCCCGAACCCGAACAACAAGTAGTTCGATTCGATCCGCAGAACCGAGCTGCGGCAACCTAAGATCTAATCTAAGCCTGAGTATGTTCCGAAGATGAGTCTTGGAGTGATTGCAATCTGGCACCAGTCTCTTCATGAGTAAACTTCACTTGGTACACAGAGTCCATATTCTGGGTAAACAATTTATGCTGGCATGTTGAAATTTGTCATTAAGAGGTAGTCGAGTGTCACTATAGTTCCATGTTTCTAGCTCACTGGGATAAACGTACTCCAAGTTATGACTGGAGGCTGGCCAGCCGCAAGGCTCACACGACCTAGTGACAGTGTGAGCTCCACACCAATAGTAACTGAGTCTTGGCAGCAACGCCAGGAATCCGGGTGATTACCTGCCTGTGGCTGTACAATTTGAATCTATATAGTACCCTTCCACGCGACACTCCTTCAAGTTTCTCGGTTTCAACACCATCATGGTACTCTATGCACGCCACCCCCGATTTACGGTCGCCCTTCTCATATTAATTTTCATTTCGTTGGTCATGTTTGCGAGTGACTCGGCATCTTTTAGCTCAGTCCGCTCGATGGCCTTCAGCAAATCTGGGGACGCCGCGCTTGCAGAGGTCTTTGCGCTGGAAGAGACGCATTATGAAGAAATCGTGCAGCGACGACAGCAGCTCATTAAAAAATGGGGACCAACACCGGAAAAGGTTGACCCGTGAGTTCGCAAATATCTCATGGGACTCTGACGACAGTCAATTTATATTCGCCCCTTGACAGATTCCCCTCGCATGGCGAGTTTTACACGCTCTGTGAGTAATTCCGCTCATAGAAGCACGTGGCGGTGGAGCTAGGGCTCATATGTCATCGTGTTCGCAGGGGACTTCTTTCTGCCGTCATTTAGATGCCCTCATCGTGTCGAGCGTATTGGGATCATGGGTGATGGAGGTAAATGGGTCTGTGGACTAGAACGCATAGCTCCAAAACGCCAATGCAATATCTATTCTTTCGGTGCGATGATTTTTCGCCCATCGGATCATAATGATTACTGATTACTGATTAGGGGTTAATGGCGAGTCGTCTTTCGAAGCGGATCTTATGAAAGCGGCGCCTGGTTGTCAGGTTTATGGCTACGATTTCAGCGTCCGTTCCGTAAGTTTGTTCTCTCAGCGTTAGTCTACTTGAATTGACGTACCCGTTATGCAGTTCGGTCCTGAGATTGAACAAGATAGGGATTTGAAATCACGCTCTCACTTTTTCTCGTACGCACTCGGGCCTGAAGACAAGCACAGCGCAGCTGACGACCCAAAAATGTATACTCTTCGTACTCTCATGGACCGGAATGGACACGATTTCATCGATATCCTCAAAGTTGACATCGAGGGCAATGAATTTGATTCATTGTCAACGTTCATCGACTCTTTCCATGGTGAACCGCTCCCTTTTGGCCAACTTCAGCTTGAAGTGCACGTGTTCCCGGGCAGTGCTTGGAACGACTTCCCGAAGTTCCTCGGGTGGTGGGAAAAGCTGGAAGCTGCTGGCTTGAGGCCATTCTTCTCTGAGCCAAATCTTGTCTACGTAAACCTTGTCAGAGGCGTTCGTCCAGACCTTATAGAGGTGTGTATTGTTACGTCGATATCAGTGTATCTGTACTGAGGCGCTTTCAGTATTCTTTCATTAATATTCGCGGTGATCATGAGCTGGTGTCCAACCAGCCCTCCTCTCCGCGATCCGGCTAAAAAGTCTGCAGGTCGGACGGATTCTTTATTTATCAAAATCGGACATGTTGCATCGCTCCTTTATACTGTATTAAACATTTATTGCTCCTGATCATGGACAATATCAATTACGTCGATATTTACTCCGTTTTTCCCTTACTGCAGGTGCCTTAGCCTCAAACGGATCCAGAGACCACTCGTTTGTTACTATGTATATCGATAAATGAAACCATCAAGCCCAAGATTTACCTCGCAGTAACGTTAGTGCTGGTGCCTTCCTGATATACCCCTAAGCAAATGCCCTGATTTAGTGGAATCCATGATGCGACTAAATTAACAATCGACAAGTTTAGTGACGGAATCCCAGTTCCGAGTCGGGGACCGCGTTCGCCTTGCGGAACAAAATACATATAAAATAGGCCAACTTCCGGCCTTGTGACTTAGTCAGACGATCCCCTTTCTCGTATTTAATCGTGATGAGTCTGAACCGCTTTCTTCTGAACGCCTTCCAAGCCAGACGGGCTCCTACTCTTCAACGCACTTTCCACTCCACGACTCTAGCCACCATGCCTCGCACCGCTGCGACAGAGAGCTTCAAGGTGAGGCAATGTAACCCTTTATTAGTAGGATGAAAACTAACTCGAGATATCGTAGTTTAACCACACCATGATTCGTATCAAGGACCCGAAGTTGTCCTTACCTTTCTACATGGATGTAAGCTATCCTGCTATGATAGTGCAGCCAGATTAACTAAGTACTACTTGTCGAGACCCTCGGCATGGACCTTGTTTCTGGTGAGATGGACTTCACATCCTCGTGTCGATGAGTATACCACGGAACATATGCAACAGAGCAAAACATGGGTGACTTCACCCTTTACTTCCTTGCCTATAATTACGACGGGATCGCCTCGCTCCCAGCTGAGCAGAAGGCTAAAGCTCGTTTCAACCGCGAGGGTAAGTAAACTTGCCTCCTATCAGGCGTTATCTCACATGCACATATGTATCAGGCATCCTCGAGCTCACTCACAACCACGGCACCGAGTCCGACCCAAACTTCCAAGGCTATGCCAATGGCAATTCCGAACCTGGTAGGGGTTTTGGCCACATCGCTATCACCGTGAACAATATCGAGGAGGCATGTGCACGTTTTGAAAGCCTCGGGGTTCCCTTCAAGAAGCGTCTCACCGATGGTAAGATGAGGCACATTGCCTTCATCTTGGATCCCGATGGGTGTGTTTTTCTACTGATGTCCTTGACATCGTTTCGCTCACTGTGATGCCTTAGCTACTGGGTGGAGGTTGTTCCTCAGTCCTTGAGCTTGTAGAGAACGCTGTTGGACGAATTGAAGCACTGGTAGTCGAGTTGATAAATTCAAGTTGTATCCCTAGCACTCATCTTGAAAGTATGTGTCCATAGACTTTCAAATCACGCCTTGGAGTTGCATACTATCGGCGATCGATAAGTATCCAAAGGCAACTCATCACAGTGCGGTGTTCGACTCTGCTTGTCCAAGACCGCTGGGCGGACAAGGAGTTTCGAACCTGAAATTTGAAGGCTCACGACTACGCCCCTGACAGTACCTAGTAGATTCCAGAATCATCATCGATCATGCTCCCTCGATAAGGCCCATCAGCATCTGAGGAACGTGAGTATCAGAGCACGGGATACTAGTAAAGAATCCTGCGAATGCATCTTCTAAGCTGCATCAATCATTGCCTCCCTCGGCTCCAACTTGGTCAGAAACTCGACTCATTGTCGCCAAGGCTCGCTGGCGGAATTCTGAGAAATTCTGGTTGCATAGGGTTGGGCGCATGTTACTGTCGGTAGGAGGATCGTAGCGACCAAGGTCCAAAATGCAATTTGCCACGGGACTCCGTCCGATACCTTCAGGTGAAGTGATTGAGCCAGCCTGGCACTTGAACGAAGTGGTCAGGCGGCATGTCTGCAGTGTCCTGTACGTGAGCACCTGCCACCGCGATCATAATGCATTGAATCAGTTGGCAGTCGATCGTCTATGGCGATTCAGCAGGAGTAAGAGTCACTGACGCTGCGTCGTAGGCTGATCTACACGGTAATGGTATTCACTGTGTCCTTATCTAGCACTCCCCAATCGAACGAAAATTACTCCACTCTACCATGTTTTCCTGACAGTGCGTTGATCAACTCTACAAATCACCAGTAACTCGTACGTCAGTGCCAAAGGCCATGCTGCACCGATGTGAAAGCGGAAACATGATTCATTCCTGTAAGTTCAATTGACTGCGCAACAAGAACTTGGTGCGAAATGCAAGTTCGAAGGGGAACGATAGATCGAGATGAAAATATGACAGAGAGATGTGTAAACTTTATACCGGCTAATTTGACCTCGCGGATGGCCACTGCAAATTGGCAGTATCGATTTGGCCTCAAACCACACTACCCGCCGTGCAGGTGTGTCATGTCATCAAAATCCAGGATACTCGCGTCATGTTAATGTCTTTCCTGCAATTTGTAGGCCGAAGGTCCTCTGCACCAGTGTCGACAGGCGTGGCAGAGATGTAGCAACGACGGCGAGGATAGTTGCAGAGGAGAAACGCATTGTTTGTGACTCTCGTGATAGGGTCAGATAGTTCTGAAGGAGATAGTAGGACGGCTTGTTTTTAGTGTGTGCTGAATCAAGAGGTACCCGCTCGGGAAAAATGTACAGGAGGCAACTACTGCAAAACCAATCTCCCTCGGGGGCTACCGAATAAACACATTCGAATGAAGCTGTTGGAAAGGAAGCAGCTGCGGTGATAGAAGAACGTTGAAATAAGACAAAGTACACGGGGGTTGCGGTCGAAGACTCGAAACTGCAACTGCCAACACTCAATTGTGTGACTGCCTTATTTGGAGCATGTCACACCAAGTGACACATGTCGGCATGGTTTTTATTGATCAAATTGTTGTCAATGTTGATGTGGTGCTAGAATCTAGATTAATAGTACTATGTAAAAGCCATAACATTTCGATGTGCCCCAATCGCTTGCATAATGGGCTCTGTTCTTTGGACGCTCCTTGCGTCAACCCTCGCTGTTGCACATGTCTTTGACCTCTCTGAGCTACAGTGGACGCTCAAGAACCAGAATGGTTCTATTGTCATACCCGGCTCCTTACCCTCACAGGCTCACCTTGATCTTTTCGAGGCTGGTATCATTGATGACCCATTGCTTGGTATCAACGGTATGTTGTGCAACGTATCAATCAATTATTCTGTCGTTCATTCGTCGCAGAGTTCACAGAAAGATGGGTCATCAACGACAACTGGACGTACACCGCGGACTTGACTCCATTCACTCAAACTTACCAGAGTAACACGTCCGGAAAGACACTCCTTATTTTCTATGGAATCGACACCATTGCTAACATTGTCTGTGGTGATGTTCACGTATAAATTTATTTGTGCATTAACACCGATGACCTAGACGTTTGCCGGCCACCCCGTGGCTTGGGTCAACAACCAGTTCCGGCGTTACACCTATGACATCTCAGACTACTTGAGTTCTTCTCCTGGAGAGAATAACCTGACGATCGCGCTCGAGAGCGCGTGGTATTACGGACTGAATGTAACAATGCGACCAGATGCTGAATACTTTCCCAATACTCCAATGGTGTCCACTTCGGATAATGTATGCGCGCAGTTTGTCTCTCAAACACCTCTGATGTTTGATTCAGTACGAGTATCCTAACGCTCGTGTGTGGATCCGCAAGATCAATGATGACTTCGGCTGGGATTGGGTGTGCCTCATTACTTTTTTCAATGTATGCGACTTTCTAAATATCAATAGGGTCCAGCTTTTGTCCCCAGTGGCGTCTACAAACCGGCCTACCTTGTGACACTCTCTGAGTCTGAGCTTCGAGATCCAGCTTCTAATGCTACGTCATGCCCTGTGGCGAGCAGTTCTATCCTTTTGGATGAAACTTCTCTCGATATTTACAAGTACGGCCAAAATCCATCTGTTGCCCCTGATCAATCCGCAGATTGGATTATCAACGTTACGTTTGCCATTCGCTCAATCAAATCGTTCGAGAAGCCGACTATCACTCTGTCCATCCCAGAACTCAACCTCACATCGGAGCCGTTGAATCCTGGGCCTATTCCTGCCAACGCCAATGAGAACATATACCTATGTGTCAACTGGTCTATTCCAGACAATACTCCTGAAAGATGGTATCCAATCGATCTTGGTAACCCCAAGCTCTACAACCTAACCGTCACTTTGGACCCATCTCCGGGTCAGGGCGATTGGCCAAGCGCTGAATCGATCACTCAGACCATCACTACTGGCTTCCGCACCATTCAACTATTGCAAACTCCTTATTCCGAAGAGGAGATTATATCGCGAGGTATTACTCCCGGTGACCGATGGCATTTCGCTATCAACGGAAAGGCGTTCTACAGCAAAGGAACGAACATAATACCTTTCGACCCCTTCTATTCGCGCATCAAACCTGAGGCAGTTCGTTGGGTCCTGGAGAGTGCTGTCAAGAGCGGGCAAAACATGGTATCACAAATTTTATAGTCATGGAAAGACTAGTTAAAGATGAACCCCCTAGCTTCGTATTTGGGGTGGCGGCATTTATCAGCCATCCGATGCTGCAACTGATGGAGGGTTGTATAGCTTCTACAGTCTTTGCGATGAGCTCGGTATACTTGCGTGGTCGGAGCTCATTTTCTCCGATTCACTATTCCCCATTAACGACTTCTTGCTGGAGTCCATCGAGCCTGAAGTGCGTCAGAATGTTCGAAGGGTTAACAGGCACCCAAGTAATGTACAATGGGCCGGTGGCAACGAAGTTGAGGGTATCGTGATGGCAGCCAACGCCTCCCTTGCTAATGGCACGCATTACCTGGATGAGGTCTGCAATCTAACTGTGGAAAGAAAACTGGCTGACTGATTTTTGCCCCACAGTTCGTTTACATGTTCCAAGATTACCTGCATGATATCGTGCTTTCCGAGACGAACTCTGTTCCGTACACCGACTGTTCAACAACTCGCGGTGTTCTAAGTCTTGATCCATATGTCCTTCGTTTTGCAAATGGCACCCCAGGGTATATCTATGGGAATACTGGTGTGTTCTCAGTTAGTCTTGATCTGGTGGTTTTCTAATACCTTCATCACAGAACGATATAACTACAATGCCTCGGAGGCCTTCGATCTGACGACGTACCCTGTTGGTCGGTAAGTCCAAGCACCAAACCTTTTACACCGTCGGACTGAAGAGAGGACTGTAGGTTTGTCAATGAATTTGGGTGGGCACCAGTAATTGATGAAAGGAGTCACACTAATGCTGTTACAGTTTCCACTCCATGCCCTCGTTCTACAGCTGGAAGGAGGTCCTCGAGAATCCCGAAGACTACGCATTCAATTCCTCTGTCGTGATGTCCCGTGACCACCATCCTTCTGCTGGCAATCTCTCGTGGCCGAACCCCAATGCGCCTCAAGGCCAGTACCAAATGACCGCTGCTGTCGAGCTCTGGTTTCCCACTCCTGGAACTTCGGACTCAAACCAGACCTTTGCCCAATGGTGTTGGAGCACTCAGCTTTTCCAGTCCATGAATATGGTTGCCGAGATCGCATGGTACAGACGTGGTGCGGGTTTGGGCGAGAACAACCTCGGAAGCTTGGTTTGGCAACTCAACGACATCTGGCAGGGTGTCAGTTGGTCGGCTATTGAATACTCTGGAAGATGGAAAGTTCTTCAGTACGGTTTGGCGACTGTCTACTCTCCTGTCATCATCAATCCCTTTTGGTTCGCAGGGAATGAGTCGCTTACCATATTAGCTACGTCTGACCGCTGGGAGACGGTCGACGGTACCGCGCAATTGACATGGTATGACTGGAGTGGAAATACAATCAGCTCTACGACCACGCCATTCTCCATCCCCACTTTGAACAACTCGCTCATTTATGAGGGAACCGGCCTCGACGCTATCCTGCCCCATGGTCACAATGTCAAGGACGTCTGGCTCCTGATGAACGTAACTGCTACTGTGGATAACAAGCTTGTGACCAGCGAGTCCTATGTATGTCCTTTCTGTTTCCAGTATGAACAAGTGTTGATCAGTACTTTGTCCATTAGTTCACTCCGGTGTCGCTCGCCTACTCTAACCTCGTCGACCCACAAATCACTGTGATCGCAGGCGAAAACTATACGTTCACATTATCTGCCAAGGGTGGCGTAGGTGTTTGGACGTGGCTTGATCACCCCTCAGGGACGGTTGGGTACTTCCTCGATCCTATGACTGGGCTTCCTTCAAATGGTTACTACCTCATTCCTGGTATCGATCGCACTGGTAAGCCTGATTGCCCGATATCATTATCGCATAGCTCATTGCAATCCCTCAGTCCAATTCATATCCAGCGTGGAACTTGCGACCATCCAAAGTCCTGATCCTGCCGACTTCGTAGTGAGGTCGTTGTGGAATAACACCCATATTTAATTAGGCGTAGTCCGGAAAATCATGTACTTTGCAAAATACCAGGTTATTCACGATTAACCGTATGTCCGAATGAATGTTATTTACCCTCGGTAGTGCAGAGATGAACTGGTATAAAAATTGTACAGACCATTAATACTCATAACAAGGGCGTGCGGGTAATATATACGTGGTTGAATGCAAATGCAGTACAGTGATGCAGCTGAGGAATGAAAAGGACATAGAAATCACAATAAAAGGTCAACATCGAGATAACAATGAAGTAATTAAATGAAGCGTCTGTTCGTCAATACCCTCGTGGCCTTCTAGAGCTGTCACGATGGCGGAGGATTTGTCGGATAGTTTCTTGAGAGCTAAACATGCAACAGCGTTCTCAAGCCGTAAGGAAAGCGAATCGAGGTGCATCATGATCTCAAGATCAGATGTTTTCTCGTTCATCGGGGGAAGAAGCAAGTTCGGATCACCATACATCACCGAAGGCTCCAAAACGTCTTCGTCGGAGAGAGGGTCCAATGGAAGGTCAGACACATACTCCTTCTGTTCGAGGCGAGGACGAAAGATACGGCCCGAAGTCAGGGCTTCGATACGCAGACATAGCATAGCTAAGTCTCTAACTTGAGCAATGCTCAGCTGGACTCGGGCTGTGGATGTGGATGTGCTCAAATGCGACCCAGATGCATCTAAATCCTGACGGCCTAAAAGGGCTGCTGGGTAGACGAGGGAAACCATCTCCGGAATCTCCAGCCCCTTCAATTTCACTTCCCCGGCAGGGACGAGAGCTATCTGCATTTGCCGGATCGCCTCGATAGCTTGTGTTGGCTGAAACTCTGAATACTCTGTGTCCTGACCATTCTCGAAGATCTTGGCATTCATCTCACGAACGACGTCGGCGCTGCACATAATTTGCCCACCCAGTGCGATCCCGCTGATACGAGCGGCCCGAATGACCATGGGCCCAAAGTAGTCCATCCGACCAGTGATAGGATCTGGTTCGCACACCGGAGTACCGCAGTGAACCCCCATGCGGACTGAGAGTCCACGTGCAAGAAGCTGACCATGCTCATCATACACCTCTTTACCTTCGGGGCATTCTAATATCTCCAGCGGCCAGGGTTCGTGGAGAAGTTTCAGTTGAACGATGAGGCACCACCACATCGCGGCAAGGGTAGTCGGAAAGGAGCACATGAATGCATCGCCTTCCGTCTTGACAACGTAACCACCACAAGTTCGAAGATGTCGTCGCAAAAGGTTATTGTGAATACGCATTGCTGTGGGCATGCCTGCATTTGCTTCCCATAATTGTGTTGAATTTCGAATGTCGGTGAATACCAAGCAGAGATGCCCAGTGGGCGGTGAAACCTCTCCTTCCAAGCGAGCAATGGTGCGATCAACGATATCTGCTTTCTTCCCTGCCCTCTTTTTATTGATAGAGCTGTAAATATCTGGATCCACGAGAGAGTCTGTTATGGGCTGTCGAGAGCGGAAGAGGTCGGAGACGCATATCACCATGATCATGGTGTTTCCGTCCGCGCCATAGCTTATGGCGAAGTCACGTAGCTTCTGTGCCGCAATCATTGGGTCAGCTTCCGATCGAGCAATGTCGACTGCGGTCTGGTAGGATATATACTGCCATAATCCACGGTTGCCGATGATCACGAACTCATCGAGCTCGGTTAGCTGGCGAACGTGGATGTCGGGTCGCGCATTGACAACTGGAAAGTCGTGGTAATATCCAAAAGCTCGAGACGTATTAACCTCGTTATGGATGAGTCCCGTCGGCGATATCCAACCCTCTGCAAGCCGGATACGCCTTGCCTCATCCCGGTCATAAGGGTCGTGATTCTTGGAAATGAGATGTGCATTCCCTTGGCTCGAGATGACAGCAAGGGAATGCCCGACGTTAGCAACATACAACGTTCGGCCGACCACGTAAACAACAATGCCAGAGGCCCCTTGTCGGAGGTAAGAAGAATCTGGTCCAGAAGGACCGGTGGTAGATGCGCTGACTTGGGACATCTTACGAGATGGCTGCGCGTAGAGCTTGTCGTGGAGCTGTCTGTTTAGCTTCAGGAACGTGCGCCTCAATGCATCTGATACGCCATCCCTTCGCTCCCCCTTCTGGTCTTTTTTCAACTGAAGAAGCTGCTCGGTGAAGACAGAAGCGAAATTGTCATGCAGGTACTTCGAAAGCGTATTGTTTCCGGGAAGAGCTTTAGTACGTCCAAACATTGCGAACAGTGCCTCGTCCTTCTTCCCTCCGAACTCGGGCAGGACGAGATCGAGCGTGGTTAGATACCCATCCCTCCCAATGGTGTCAGCAATGCCATATGACATTCCGTTGACTTCCGTCTGAGAAGTACGAACACGTCGTTCATCAGAATCTTCGGGAATATTGGGAAGAAAAGTGGTCATGACATCCATCAACCCGAGAACACGAAGCTGAGATAGTCGAGAGAAGTCGGAGAGCACCCTTCCATGTTCATCCACCACGCGTTTTCCACCGTTGTTCTGCTTGAGATCCAATTTCTTATTCCCAGACAGGTTAAGGTACTTCAAGTTACAATTGAAATTCCTACCGGCGCCGTGAGCAAACCAGTCATCTACGTTCAAACGATCAAAACATACCAGTTCCAATCAAATTCCCAATTGTGAATGTTGTACCTCAACAGGTTACTGCCGGCATCAATGATGGTCAGACTGGGAATTTTGCCCAGTTCAGCGGGGAGCGTCTGGAATTTGTTCCCATTCAAAAACAACACCGACAATCTTGTCATTTTCACGAGGTCTTCAGTGGGGATACTCGTTAACTGGTTGCCACTAAGATACAGTTCCTCTAGCTGCTGAAGATTGCGGAGAAAGGCAGACGGTAGTTCTTGAATTTCGTTGAAGGACAAATTGAGGACACGGAGCTCCTTGAGGATGGTGAGCGGAGGAATCGCTTCCTCTGTCAGACGGTTCTCTCCGATGGAGAGTCGCTCGAGAGAGTAAGCGAGGGGGGGGAGTGCCCGACCAGGTGCATTGTGTATTGACATGGTGTATGTAGCATTTGAGGGCTTTCTTGGAGTGTGACCGGCTGATGATGATAAGGGGATCTCGAGAGTTATTCCAGATGGTGCCGGTGCAACCAAATTATCTCCAGGAGGATCATGCCAACTAGCAAGCAGATTTGAGGTAACGTTGATATGGATTAACGATGCACAATTCCAGAGGGATACAGGTAGCTCCGTTAAGCTGTTGTTATGAGCATCGAGGGTTTCTAGGCGCTGAAGGAGGCCGATAGTAGAGGGTAAAGAGACGAGTTTGTTGTCGCAACAGGAAAGGTGTATGAGATGGGAGAGATCGCCGAGGGTGTCTGGGAGCGTGCGGAGTTCATTGTGGTCAAGTTTCAGAGTTTGAAGGGCAGGGAGCTGAGAGAAATCGAATGTATCGAGAGAGGAAAGTTTAGCGTAGGAGACATCGAGTAGTGTGAGGGTGTGCGATATTTGCGGTGGAGAGCTAGGAGCGAATTTGAGGAATGTGATATCGTTGTGGGAGGCGTCCAGAACTGACAGACTGGGACCAATGGACAGATGAAGGGCGTGAACAGAATTATGATCAGCATAGAGAATTTGGAGTTTGGGTAGGGTGTAGGCGATGGAAATGTCGGATATATTATTTCTTCGACAGTCAAGTAACTGTAGGTTGACAAGATTTCTGCATTCTTCGGGCAACTTGATCACCTGATTCCCAATCAAAATCAGGCGCTCGAGAGTAGTGAGGCGACCAATTTCCTCAGGAAGTTCAGTGATCATGTTGAAAGACATATCGAGCTCAACAAGACAAGGCAGCTGACAGATGACGCTAGGCACATTCACGAACTTGTTGTTTGAGATGTTTAGGAAGTTCAGAAACTTGAGGCGGGGAAAATACCAGGGCAGTTGCTCTATCCTGTTATTCTGAAGTCTCAAGCTCGAGAGCTCAGGTATGCGGTCGAGACCAGCATCGTCCAAGTCTACGATGCGATTACATGATAGGTCGAGTCGATGTAAGCTGGTGGAATGCCGAACACTCTGAGGCACTTTCTTCATCGCCATGCTGCACAATTTGAGATCGCGGAGGGTCGTGCAGGACTGTATAAAATCCAGGGGTATCTCGACCATTGGATTACGTGAGAGATTGAGGTACACGATCGAGCTAGCGTTTTGATGGAGGACGATGGGTATGGTGGGTAGACTACAGCCTGTCAGGTCGACCAGGTCGAATGCATCAAATGTAAGCTCCTCAGCCTGAAAGCATGGAGTCAAGTCAGATCATAATATTTTCCCTGGACAACTTACTGCTGGGCCAAGGAGTTGACTTTTATAAACGAATTTCATAAGGAAAGTCATGTCTTCTGCACCGAGAAAAGTAAGACTATCCGCTTGGTCGTATCCAGCCTGCTCCAATCGGCGAATGACGATGGCAGCTGGCCTCTCGGTAGGTGCCAATACACGCTCTGACAACAGTGAGAAACAGAAGCAAGCGTACAGTGGTAAGACGTACCTCGTCCCCTCTCCTTGAGGTACAGTTTATGTGTCTCACGCTCCTTGTGCGCAAATAGCTTCTGGTTAAGCGACGGGGTGAGCTCCGCAACGGTGGAGTGTATCGAGATTGGGGCAACGTGATATGATCCGTCCGCACGATATATTCTAACGCGGACGCGGTCGTTGCTGCGGGAGGGCAATTTACGCGGGTGGTTGCTTTTCCGACGGGATTTGCGTTTCGAACTAAGTCCCGAGCTATTGAAAGACGATGTGGCATCTCTCGTGCTCTCTTCAGAGCTTGAGTCGCCCCCTACATCTGCCTCCTCCTCACCGTCCTTCTCGACAGCCCAGCTTTCTGGAGCGGTCCACAAAGGTGTTTCATAGACAACTCCAAACACATCCAGCTCCTCTGGTCCAACTAAAGGAGGCAAACTCTTCGGAGACAGCTTTCGAAAGTCGATGCAAGCTTTTCGTTTGCTGGCAGGAGAAGTGGAAGAAAACGGATTGCTGAACACGAAGGAAGTGGAGAGTGTGGGTGATGGGGGTTGCTGGAAGCTACTTCCAGAAGTACTGGCAACGCTTGGATCAATTATACTTGATGGAGAAACATTGCATGGTGCAATATTCTGCCCAGAAAGGGACGTATTGACGATACCCTCCATGTGTGCAAGGGACTCAAGGTCGATCTTCATCAGTTCATCACCCTTTGCGGGGGACAATGGAGGACTTGGTGCATTGGGAAGTGGTCGTGCCTTTTGTTGTCGCCCTTTCTCTTTCTTGTCTTTCTTGAGTATTGGCAAGGGAGATGGTACGAAGGGGTTCATGAAAGTTTCTGTTGAAGCGGAGGCATAGGAAGAAATTGAGGCCATCTGGGATGACGAGCCTGTGTCTGAGGAGAGCCTTCCCCGGCTGCGCTTCTTGAGGATGTCGGTTAACTTCTTCATTTTTCCTCTAGAACTTCCCTGCTCACGTAAGGAGAAGTCGGAAAGCGGCTGACCACAGAAGTCTGAGAGGATTTGTGAATCGGCTCCTCCACGGTTTGTGTAAAGGATGTTGCTGGAACTTCCTTGCCGAGAAGAGGTAAGGGACGAGAACGATGCTTTGCTCAAACCCAGAGAACGTTTGATAAGGCTGGGCGAAGTAAGCTAGAAAGAAAGGAATATTTAATTTTGTTCGCCAAGACATCAAAGACAAGCCTTGGAAGATACGGTGCGCCTGACGCACGCGGTGGATCACGAGGGGGCAGAAAGACTCACAGGCTCTTCAGTAAGAAAGGGGGCGATCTCTGGATGGTCCCCAGATTCTGGTTTCAGAAAGTCTGAGGGTACAAAACGTTGATGCGAGAATTGAATTGTGGCATCCTGCTCCAGAGAAGATGATGGTTCGGAAAGAATCAACTCCGTGTCAGACCCATAGTCATTCGAAGGACGGTTAATGATATCCATGAGCGAATTGTTAGTGGCTTCTGGCCAGACAGTCTATTTGGTGATTCCCAGCTGGAGGATGCGTGCTGGTAAACCTAGCGTCGACCTGAGACTCAGAGTGGGTCACTAGAAAGATAAAAGAGAACAGAGATGAAGATCAGAAAGAAACTGAGGACAAATTTCTCACCGAAAAGCGTAACGAGACTAATTACAGGACTCCCAGCTCAGGACGGGCTGGATCCCAGGACTTTCAAACTACCCAACAGCCTTGCACAGGCGTCTGCCCGAGAACGATATTAATATTATTCCGTTCCCCATAATCCTTCCTTTTTGGGTTCCTTACAACACCCGTCGGAGTAACTGCCGGAATTCTCCGGTCCGGAGGCCAATTATCCATAAATGGTATGTTACCCCGGTTTCGGTCCAGGCCGACGGGGCTTGGCTTTGAGAGAATGATGCATCGCAACTCAAGAATAACTACGACCTGCTGGCTCAACCACTGCTGCGGGTTTCATCACGACCATGTCCTCCACAACGATAGCTTCATCCTCGGCGTCGTCTGCGACGTCCTCCGCCACTGCTTCTGGTTCAAGCACTACCATTCAATTACCCTCAAGCCTTAAAGTAGGCGGTTTATTCTAGGTTTTACTGCTCAGCCTTAGTTCATTCACCCAGATCGTCGGAATAATACTCGCAGTAACGAGTGGCTTGTTGATTGGCTCTAGTTTTGTCTTCAAGAAGAAGGGCCTATTGCGCTCGCAGGCCGGGCATGCAGCAGGCGAAGGTGTCGCGTACCTCAAATCTGTAAGAGTCATCCCTGCCACCCCTCAGCCTGATATTGATATTTGCTATCAAAGCCACTATGGTGGACAGGCATGACAAGTGAGTTTTCGTGTCCTGCTACTTGTGCTGTGCATAACAAGCGAATCCCCAAGTGATGATATGTGGAGAGTTGTGTAATTTTGTTGGTATGTAACTTGAACTCTAACTCTATTTTATGCTGATCCTGCGAAGCATATGCATTTGTTGAAGCACTTGTTGTGGTGCGTGTGAAACACCTCATTCTCTATCATATCTTCACCATGAATTGTCACAGACTCCTATGGGCGCACTATCTGTTGTAATATGTGCCATCCTATCTTCAATCTTTCTCAACGAGAAACTCACCTTTTTCGGATGGCTGGGTTGTGCCCTCTGTATTGTAAGTGTCACCGATTCCTCGTCTTCTCGTGTACCAACGTCTGCCAGATTGGTTCCACTATCATTGCTCTCAACGGTGAGCATTACACTGAACGAGTACCATATATACTAAAGTTTATTTATTTCTGGTGCACAAGGCCCACAAGAGCAAACACCTGGTGAAATAGAGGCATTTCAGAAACTCTTCTTGGCACCAGGTTTCCTCGCTTACATATCTGCCCTGATTACCATTGCCCTCTCTATTATCTTTTACTTTGGACCCAAGTCAGTCACGTTTAACATGCTCTCTTTTCCCTTCATTTATCCTTTCTTTTTTAGATATGGCAAGAACAACATGCTCTGGTATATATCTGTGTGCAGCACTATCGGCGGCATCAGTGTGAGTGTCACGACCGGGCTCGGTGCAGCCATAGTCATGTCCGTTATGGGAGTCAATCAGGCAAGTTGTTGTAATTATCATAACGTCGCATTATTTCATGGTCCCACAGTTCACGCACTGGTTTATATACTTTTTAATGGTTTTCGTAGTGATTACACTATGTGTGTCATCAATATATCTTCATTTCGCTGTACTAACGCAAGGCAGTGACGGAAATTTATTACCTGAATATTGCACTTGCACTATTCAATACTGGTGAGTGAAATAATAATTATATGTGTGCTTGGACTCAAGTGTTACACTTGGCAGCTATGGGTAAAGTTTGTTTTCCCATTAACACCGACTGCTTGACTGATTTGACTAAACTATCACAGTAACGCCCACGTACTACGTTTTATGTACGTGACCCGTGCCCAATCGCGTCACTGATTGACACTAACTACTTCAAACAGTTTCGTTTTGCTCAATGGTCACAACCATCGTGCGCGCAGCTACAATTATCAATACCCCCTGATTACTCACCCATCGTTACAGGTCCTCTTCCAAGGGCTCAGTTCCTCTGTCTCGCAAATCCTC
This sequence comes from Suillus discolor, assembly GCF_016758755.1. Classification (NCBI taxonomy): domain Eukaryota; kingdom Fungi; phylum Basidiomycota; class Agaricomycetes; order Boletales; family Suillaceae; genus Suillus; species Suillus discolor. The sequence continues at coordinate 151,252 of NW_024541312.1, forward strand.
ACCCTTGTCCTGGCCTTCCTCACAATATGCGTCGGCATCACGATCCTCCAAATGTCCAAGATTGACCCTGCGCAGTTGAAGCTTGATCGCCGGTCCACCATGCTCCTTCAAGCCTCTCGCGCATCCACGGAAGACGCCGAGGAGAAGGGTATTGCCGGTATGGAAAACTCCGGCATCGAAGCGTTGCGTGGCACGTTCGGCACTATGAGCAGCATCATCCGCGCCCGTTCAGCACGGACGATGAGCCAATCAAGCAGGCACGCAAGCTCCTCTCTTCGAGCGCGTCCAGATGGTTTACCTTCCACACCTGCGAATAACGCATATGATGGGTTGACACGTCATCAGCTATATGATGCCCCTGTGCCGCGGCTGTCCGAGACAGATCGTGCGTCGTCGGTTTCATCTGGATCAACACCATACAGCCCGCGGAGAACAGCCATCAAATTCGGATCGCAAGATCTCGTACATTCGTACCGCCCGCCAGGTAGTGGAGATGCAGATGCCACGCATGAGCACAGGAACGCCGTGCACACCGTACCGTCAAATTCATCATTCCGGTATCCTCCAATACCGAGCACCGACACGCTCGGTAGTTCGCAGTCCCTAGTTGTACCACCGCGTGCAAATGATGAACCACCAGCACCCACCGTGTCTACAATGTACCACAATCCAATCAAAAGTGATCCATTCGAAAGCCCGACAACTCCCGCGATGACCGCATTCCCCCCATCGTCTGACATGCTGTTAAATAACCCTTTGCAAAGCTACCGAAACCAGGAGGATGCGCGCCCCACGGAACGCACACGACGTAGCTCTTCAACGGGACAGTTGCGACGATATCCAAAAGGTGTAGATGATGAAGAAGAGAGCAGAAGCTTGTGGGAGCGGGAGTCGCCTGTGCAGGATATGTCCGAGGAAGAGGAAGAGGGTTCATCACCTCCAGCCCAGGGAATCAGACTGGTGAAGCCTGGATCTAAGACATGGTTTTGATGTGTATGGTCAAAGATGGACTGCTTGCTATTAGGCAGCTTGGACTGATTGAGTTGTTGTATCTATTTGCATGTAGAGTTTTCTGTGCGCCATCAGCTTCTGAATGCCGGTGGATGAATGAGATGAGATGGATTATATCGTGACACATTAGTTGCAAATCTCCAGAACATCGCCGGTGGCGAACAACTTGAAGGACGAAAGCCGTATTATTATGCTATGGCTGTAACTTTCCTATATACGTTCCACCATCCTGCAATAAGTAAGTATAGCCAAGTCGGTACACTAAATCTTTTGAACCGTATTGTGATATGATTGATCAAAAAATTTGTTGGTCTGCTAGAGTTCGGTAATACATTGACCACTAGCCAAACTAGTCAGCTAACCAAACTCAACTTTGTCCAAATCATGTAAGTACCCAAAATTATTTCTTTTTGAGGTTTAACCTAGCAGTCCGTTATGTTGGATAAACCACCAACCCTAGTGGCGGATTCTTTCCCGTCTCGGAACATCGCTCGGGGTATTTTGGAACTGACATCACAGGGTAACTATGACATGGCAGAAGACAACAAGAAGGACGTGGGTATGTGGGTATACTTGTGGAACAAGGCGAATTAATCTACACAGCGCTATTGATAGCATTAACGAGGATATTGTTATAGTCTCCACCGGCCTGCCACATAGCATATCCGAGCAGTCCAGTGTTTTTGATGAACGTGCCTTTGGCCGTGAATGAATCCGCGTTGTCATAGGAAATCATGACTTCGGACGTTTCATTGTAAACGTAGGGCTGACAACAAGTTCATTAGAAACAAAAGCAGTTCTTTTTTCAAGGGGTGTACGCACCGTTTGGCTGCACGAGTCAATCCGAGAGTAGATACCAGGGGCAGTCGTACCTTCCGAGTTGAGGAAGCCACCGTCGACCAGTCCCCAGAAGTCAAAGGTACCTCCGGATCCTGCGTAATTACCGCAGGAATCCACGCTCCCGGTGTTATCCCATGCATCCCCTACGGGCTGATTAGCTGAATTAAAAGCGGGGTAAGCGGCTAGCGTCTTCGTGCCCGACACGAATGCATCAGAGGGGCTGACGCTATAAGAGTGTCCGTATGATGCAACACCCAGGACAATCTTATCAGCAGGCATGCCTGCATTTGACCAAGCCTTTACTGCGGAATCAGCTGAGCCTTGTTGCTCAGACGAGGTCGCACAGGAATCCTCGAGCGGGGCGTTAGGGCCAACAGCAGAGGACCACGAACCCCAAACATCATAGTCCATAATAGCAACATAGTCAAGAACCTTTGCAAAGGCGGAGACATCAGTCGACGGATTGCCGGTGGAATCACGAAATGGCGTCAAAGATACTGCTGCCGATATGGTGAGATTCGAGCAACTTTCTTCGCGAAGTTCTTGGAGAAAGGAAAGAAAGTTTGCGCTGTCATCAGAACTGACGATATTACAGCCAATGCCTTGCTTATCTGGATACTCCCAGCTAAATTAAAGGTGGGTCAGGGATATGATATCGATGGGATGCAACTGCCATACATACTCAAAGTTGACACCATCTAGATCGTATTTTCCGACAAAATCTAGCACCGTGTCGACGAATGCAGTGCGATTTTCCGCTGTTGCGACGTTAGAAGAAAAGTAAATGCTGCCACCCCAACCTCCAATGGCAATATGGGCTTTAACACCCTGACAAGTCCCAATCATTGGCTCAGCGATCAAACACGCACACGAGTTGTCAATCTTACGTGTGCATGTGCTTCTGACACAAAGACAGGAAGCAACGCGCCATTCGACCCTTCTAGTGATATAGTATTCACATCTGAAGTGGTTGTTCTGAAGATTGTCGATCAACGTCGTCATAGGTCTGTCACAGAATGGGAGCTTCCACCTACGCAAAAGAATAGTACACCGTGTTGTACTTGTCCCAGCTGATATTGGACACCGGGTATCCGTTGGTAGCATGCCAGCCAGCATACCACGCGCCAGCAACCTTGGATGCATAAGCGGAAGACAGGAGCGTAAGGGGGGCCGCGAGCCTCAGCAACTTGAACATTATGGTGTACAACACTGAAAAGGCGGGGCTTCCGTACGCAACGACGATGAACCCATTACTTATGTATACATGACTTAGCCATGGCTGGGATCCGAGTAGGTCGCGGTGCAGAGTTGCACCCGAGAGAAGCCATCATGTCTCAACAGTGCATTTTCTTTTCTCCGATTGGAAAAAAAAAATATTGCTCGCGATGACATGCAGCGACGACATGAAGTACCTTGTACAGGGTAAAATCAACACTCGAACAACTGTAAAATCGAACCTCAGGTTGAAGTGCTCACCGAACTCTAAACCACACTTCAAAGTTTGAGCCAGTGATTAAACGGCCCGGTTTGAACCTTAGTAGTCATGTAATTTCGCTTCAAATGGTACGAGCTCTTGGCAAGCGATCTTCCACGACTCGTTGCAGCCTAGTCGCGGTCGAGATATTCGGTACAGTCTCGCAATCGTTAGAGTATCATTTCGACAAATCGACGTTAGTCTCCGAGTGTCGGCGTTCGTATTACGAACTGAGCACGTATTTTAGCACAGCCACATTGTATTTTTGTGCAGTCCAAGTCACTAATGATAGGGGAAGTGGGTTTTGTTCTCAGACCTGGCTGGAAATATTTATATGAACTGATGCGCCTTGGCAGCTGATTCGGGCCAAAGCTGCTACATTCAGTTTATCATGATGTTGTAATTTTCTGGTGGTGTTCCAGAAGTACTCCAGGCTGTCGCAGCAATTCACGCGTACGTCGACTAGTAGGGCCCAGGCCCGTAGATCCGGGTGAATCAATATGGTCTTGCCTTCAGAAAATGTTAGTCCGCGCAGTGATTCTAAATGGACTTTCTGATGCTATGTGTCGCCTATATGGTGGTACATAGTAACGAAATAAATGATATTCGATACTACCGGTGTCCGGTACAGTGAATATCCTGTGGGTTTCCGAGCCGGAGCTCGTGTGCGAGTAACATACATACTTGCTCTTATTAGTGTTTCGGGGATAAAGCGTTTCAGCCTCATGGCAGCTTGAATTCCGGTGACAGGGGCCAAAATTTGTGAATTCGTCACAGCCCCAAAATGATCTTTCGTGAGCCCAGCTGTTGGCTACCTAATTGGTAGCTGAAGATTATGCGGAAAGAGTCTAGGTGATTCACACCAGATGTTAGGTCAATCGCTCATGTTCGAGTCAGCCGTCGACGACGTACCAGACGGATATCACACCACCACAAAGGAGCACAGGTCCTTCCATGTAGCTACATGATGGCTATGTGCGAGACAGTAAACCAAATAAGAGCCTTGACCGAATACATGAGGTATAATGGGATAAATCGGAACGAAAGCGACAAAAGCATAGCGACGACAACATGCGAATATGCACATGACGAGCATACAATAACGGATTCACACACACACCATTACGGCGATGAGTAATGCGAACAGACGGCATAAAATATCCAAGTAAATGACTCAAGAAGGAGATCAGAGGCCGAGGACTATGGCCGTTTGTCCACAGATCGTTTTCGACCCGGCCTTATCACTTTTGGATTCCCTGCATTGCTTTCGGGTGGCGGAGAACCGCTTCCTCGGGGAACCAGCGACCGGCGCTTCCTCATTCCCCGACGCGACTCTAGTGGATACTCGCATTTCAAATGCCTACGAGCGCACTGACTGAGAAACAAAGACATAAAAGTCAGCCAAATGTCGAAATAAATTGATGGTGGCGCGGATATCAGCGAACAGGAGTGGTGTTAATTAAGAAATCAATCGCACGAAACCGGCAAATCATTACCACGCCGATAAGGCGTGAAGAAGCAAGGGACACATAATAGTACATTCCTGAATGGGCAGAGGACCGTGATACTCACTTGCATGTCCTGTCTTTACTACCCGGGACGGGTGGGCCACACGCAATTTTCCGGCCTCGGCAGAATAAGCATGCAAGCGCTGGTTTCTTATCCATCGATCGTTTGGGGTGTGGTGACGGCGATATCCGTAATGCCCCCCTCGGGGACGGTGAACGTTGATAAGGGGATCCCGTCTTTCCGCCATGAGGGTGAGAAGAAGACTCGTTTGGGGAGTGGTAGTGTTGTTGGTTCGTATGTATGAATGCGGGAGTGGATGATTCGACCTCGACAAACATATAAGACTGGCTAGGGACGGTCATTGGGGCTTCTGATGCATCACGATGCGAAGGGGGCAGGAAAGTTGTGCTATGAGGGGAGCACGGAGAGGGAGATTCTGACATTGTATCCTGAGGCGAATAAGGTTGGAACTGTCGTGGAGGGACCGAATGAACGGGTGGCGGATATGGTAGGTGATCCATAGGCGGCTCGTCATCCAGTGTTGCGAGGTTTGGCTTTATATCTTCAGTCTCATGAGACATAGGACTCAGTGTCCCTATCGGGATGGCCTCCTCGTACGCACAAGCTGATCGTCGAGAATGACGCAGGCGGGGACTCGATGATGGGAGGTCCGACGGATTTGCAAAGTCCACAAAGGCCTTATAAATGATAATCACGCTGTCAAAAATAGAGCACGCGTAACTTCATAGAAACGATTCACCTGTTGCATCAAACTGGATTCATGTTTGATGTGGTTCACGCCACTATGCGCTGCAGGAGCCATAGCAGAAACACGTGTACCAATGGGTGCTCGTGCAGAGGTTGAAGTGGATAACTGCCCGAGAGAATCGACTAGCGTGTATGATTTCGAGATCTGAAATGAGGATGGATTGGTATGAGGAGTATACTGGGCGGTAGTGATGCACGGTGAGGAATCGCCGCATTGTTGCATGTGGGTTTGGCCTTGCAAGCTCCAGCCGCCTTGATCCGAATCTTCGGGGCACGGGATAAGAACAGGTTGACCATACATTCCAAAGAACTGGAGATCTGATTCGTCCAAAGAATTGAAGTATGCACCTGATTGAAGTTCTTCAAAAGTAAATGCTCGTTTTACTTTGACCTGGCATCGAGTTGAGAGAACTATGATCGGAGACGACAAAAATACCTACACTTATATCAAAACCTTCTGCATAACCGTTAGATTGGTTCGATGGCCTAGATGTCACATGAGATGATTGGTTTTGCGCGTCACAGGGTATAGGGTTTTGGGAGCTGGATGCGCTTGGTTGGGGATAGTGCCAATATCGAGTGTGTTCAGAAGGCGTGTGAGTGGAGACAGAAGACATGTAGAGGGAGTGAAGGAAGCAAAATGGTTGCGGGGGAATGTTTTGTGTAAACGGAAGGTCAGTTGACGGCAGGGGATAAATCTCCAGTTTGAAGGCGGTGAGTGTCTTTTATATATATTAAGACTCACTGAAAAAGGTACATTGCGTATTTGGTAACATAAGAACTTCGGGTTCATTTGCAGCCAGTTTATACTAAGCTAGGCTGAGTTTAGGAACCCACGCCTCTGGCAGGCTCGAAGTCAGACGACGAGAGATGTCAACGATTACAGCAACAGGTCTGAATCAGTTTCCGTAATTATTCTCGTAAGCAAAATGACCCACAATCGCGTTTCTCCATTTTTCAAAGGATTTCATGTTATCCATATCAATGAAAATACAACAGCTAGCTGCAGTCCTTTCATCGCCCTAATCAAGCTCATTAAACCATCCATTTTTTAAAAAGATCGCACAAACCTTAGCTTGATGACGTGAGGAGTGTAAAACTGAGGGAGCAGATCGCGACAGATCCGATCGTATACTCTATCTTGGCACCTTCCATTGTTTTCCCATGAAGCACTAGCTTTGTCAGACTTGCGCTGACCCTTCTTCCCAACTGTAAGTACTGAGAGTACATGACACGCCTTTACCTGCGGTCCGCTTAGCATTATTGTCACCGAAACTATATAGAACAACGAGGAAGTTACCCCCATCGGTAACTTTTCACCGGAAAAATCGCACTTCCAACTTCCAATACGGGTTGGTCAAGAGGTATGGTTACGCTCGCTGTAACTCTCCGACTCGCTGAGATACTCAGATCACAAGACCGCTCCTAACCTCCAGTATACATACACGACTTGCCTGGCCTTTCCATAAATTGTGCTCTCAGAAATCATCTCGTAGTTCAAGACTGGGATGTAGTTATGTAACTAGATCCTGAGTCATTTCCAATCAAGCTGATGTGGAGTCCAAATTGGCAAATCAACGCTCATGACACAGAGTCTCGAGCATCAGGAAAGTCGATAGCCTCCGTCGTACGGGCAGCTTCTCCATAAGTGAGCACGCCAACATACGGCATCACACTATATTTGAGCGAATATTGGGCGGGATGTACGTTGCTATCCGAGTCATCAGCATGAAAACAATATGGGGTGGTCCACCGTCATCGGATCCTGACTCACCTGAAAGATCCCGACAGGTCGCGAAGTTTGTACTTTTCTTTCTGTACAATGTCGATCGTGGCATCATCTTTTCTCCGTACAATGCGATCCCAGATAACTACGGTATTGTTGACCTTCAAAAGTGCATCAGACAAATCTCCCCCGCTCGTATGCATGAAGCTATAATGGTAAATTGCTTACCCCTTGTGCATTTGTGTATTCGGCCTCAAGGTACACGAATAACTGCTTCGTGTTCCAGTTAAAAAGTGGCGTCAAGTCTAGAGCAAGACGCAGCGATCGCAAAATCAAATCACGTATAAGAAACCGCGATTGTGCGACGGAAAGTGGTGGATCCCCGGTGAGGCTCTTCCGCTGTCATCGCGATGAAAAATACATACCGGCCGAAAGGTTAAATTTAACAAAACCAATTTCCTCATTTCTGAAAGGATAACGTCTCGTTTTGGAGTGGAACCTGAGGGATGTCAAGGTAAGTCACTGACGTGAGAGACACGACGAAGGCAAGACTCAGGCTGACGCAAGAAATCGAGTGACTTACACCTTCAAAGAGACAATATCCAGACTACCCTTAGAATCCGCGTTGAAGAGGAAAGAGGAAAGAGCTACAGCTCCAAGCAAAACCATAACACACGTTGACCAAAGACCGGATATGCCATTCGCTCGAGCGTAAATGCTGTGCATCCTGTAGTGCGCGCGCAAGAGAATGAAGAAGCTGGAATATGACAACTGTTTCAAGTGAAGGAACAAACGAGTAGCTGCCACGGCAGACAGACGTCACGTCTGAGCAAACACGTATGAATACCATAATTTCCTTTTCTGGCTATTTGGTTTTATCATTCGAAGCTTCAATTCAATGTAAACGAATTATACAACATGTGCCCCCGCAATTCACTTCATGTTGCTAACCTGAATCCATTATACATTAATATTGGAACTTCGTCATGATAGTGCATGATGCAAAGTGCGTTCGAAAACACGTTCCTGCAGTTTTTTTTGTCTTATGAAACGGTGAGGCGTATATAAGGATATGTATCATGCTGAGTGTCTACCACCGCTGTCAGACGCTATCTTGCTCTAATCAATTTACGGCCTCATTCTGATTGTGACTAGGATACAACCAGGCAGCAAGTCCCTACTAGAACCCGGGGGTTCGGTGTATTACAAGGTAATTAACGGGCGATGTTCGTACGAAAATGTTGCATGCCATACATGGATGCCTGGTGCATGACCTTGCCATTATTGGGACAGCATCCTCGATCGATGCCTGGAGAACTCAACAAACCAGCGCTGTCACATGCTTCCAACATGGCTTCAATCATATCGCCTGCACCACACCGCCAGGACATTTTGTCCCACTCAAGCATAGATCTTCCCACTTCTGGCCATGGGCGCTGTTATACTGCCACAAATGCACATCTTCGCCCTGCCTGGTATCGGATTTAGTTTGGTCTATTTGTTTATATCCTTCTAGTCTCTAGCTGTTTGATTCAGAAGATGCGCCACCAGTCCAGGCCCTTCACAACACCGTCTTTATGATGGGCCCACCAAACGTACGTATCATTACTGTCAATTTCTGCCTAGTCTCGGCGCCTGAACCTCGACCAGTTAGGTGTCTAGAGCGTGTCGTAAGTCACCAAACATCTTATCTGATGTCATGCTTGTCTTTTTCCTTTTCGACCGTATCATATGATCGTGGGGCAATACCATAGTGGCTGCATTTCCATGGGCACTTGATGTAGCTCTTCATTTCCGCATACAATTGCTGATATGTGAGCACGTCATCATGTGGAATGCTCCAGGGTTACTCGGATCTTTCATAGATGGTGATAGCAGGTCTTTTGATTAAGCTCGCAAGTTGACGTGCAGGTGGTGTTTCATGAAATGGAATGATGCTTCATTGTCCGATTGTTGGTCGGATCTTGGCCGTTAATATGTTCAAAGAGGCTGTCACGGTCGACCCTTCCTACCCCACTACAGATGGGATAATTCCCCATCATTTTTGTTTTCATTGCTCAGGCTTGGTATCCCCACGGCCTACAGGCTAGAAAGAACAAGGAACAGGCAGATAGTGGCGGCTCAATGTTCTTCTGATGATATCTCGTTAATGGCCGTCCGAATACTGGAATATTCCCCAAAAGATAAATTGACCATACATGGAAGATTTTCAGGGCCGTGACATGTCTCCGGGTAGAAACGGGGGTGGCGTCGTTTTTTGTCTGCTTGTACCTTCCCCAAAAAGCACTAGGAATATCCCAGTATTAATGAGTGACTGACAAGAATGCAACCTGTACCAAATCTACCCGAGGCAAAGTCACCCTTGAATAAGTATGAAGCTCATAGGTACACATATCCTAATCATCCTAGCATCTGGACGCTAGTCGTCCTCCTGCTTGAGACTCGTGCTACTCGGCACCCATACCAGGTCTTCCTCATCTTTCTCACTTTCACCTGCTGTACCATCTTCATCACTACTGAGTACCCAGTCTCCCTCGATCTTCCTATCCAACGTTGCGATCTTGGCACCACGAGAACGAAGAAATGCGATCACCTCGCGTGCTCGCCTGTATCCCCTGGCGTCAGTTACTGGATCGCTATCTCCACCATCATCTGCCGAGGAGGTGGGTGAATTTTCTTCAACCCAGCCAAACCTCTTTGCCAAGTGGATACTCGCGATCACTCTCTTCTCCTCTCCGCTTGCTTCCAAGGTCGTCAGGAACTCAGCAAGAGCCTTCACAGCCTCTCCACGTGCCCGCAGTAAATGCCTCATAATTCTTCTTGATGATGGCCTGCGACGGGACGCAATCCTGACAGGCGGCTCATCGGTAATCTGTGCTGGCAAGGAATGGAGCGTCCCCGATGATGTGCCTGGAGTAGAGGAATTTGCCCGATTCTTGTCGATCCAAGGGTTCTCAGGAGGTACTAGCGGGGTTGTATATTGAGACAGTGCAGACAGAGAAAGCTCCCATCGCCTGGGAGCCCATACGCCGACGAGAACGCGCCATGCTGCAATCACACGCTTGAGACTTGATATTTATAGGTAAGCTAACAAGAATATGAAATCAGAATGATTGGAACTTACTTCATGTAGATATCTGTAGATAAGTTTCCATTACCCCGTTAGTATAGCTCACATTTCCAGCGTTCTAAATATACGTGCCATTGATCAATCTATTGTGATAATATGCAAACGCCCAGACTGTGAATGCTGCCACAAGAGCACCAAAACCTGTGTACCAGAGCATCGCCCAGAGCGCCCAGAACGTGGCAGGGTAAATCATCATGCACGATAACAAGCCAAAAACGGCTTTGTTTTGCGCCTGAGTTTCCTCTTCATGCTCCACTAAACGAGCGCCAATTCGGCCCATGACATATACCGGCGTGTGAAGTAAAAGCGGGATGAGGAAGAAGGGAAGGCGAGTGAGGGCAACAAGCGTGTCGCGAATAAGGACAGAGAGGGTCAGCAAACGTGACGGAAGGGGAGTTGGGTGAGAGGGAGATAGCATTGGCGGAAGTGGAAGTGAGGACAAGACGGAGTTCGTAAGATTGGTAGACTGAAGAAGTGAGTAATACCCCAAAAGGTGACGTCGAACGGTCGAGAAGTTCGCAGTAGCGTCCGTTGTGGAAAATAGATCAACAAGACTACAACAGTACGTGAGCTGCCGATACTAACTGAATAGACGAAGCGTGAAATCGTACGTCTGTGAAATCGTGACAAATTCTTCGAGGTCGATCGAGCGCTCATCTTCCCAGAGAAGATCCCTGGCCATCCTAGCACTGTAAAGGGTATCCCTAATTAACACATAATGAGAGTCCGCACACACCGCAATGAAACAATATTGAAATACCAGTCAGGAGCATTGATGGTTGCCTCGACCAGCTCTCTCTCAATTGCACTTGTGAGGCGCTTGGCCGCTGCCCGTGGCGCCCCTTCTAAATCCGAAAAGAATTGTTCCTTATACTCATCCATCGAAACTGGTTCACCAAACCTAATGACATCAGCACAAGTACTATATCACCATGCCGACTAAATCTCACTTCACAATGACCTGTGCTGGATTTAGTGAAGTGCCTTTCGAAGAATCAGGGAACGTACACTGCTTCGATACTTCGACTTATTCGTGTACACGATGGCGGCGGGGATGATCCGGACCCCGGACCCCTTCACTCCGTTTTCCGCGGCCCACTTGGTGTATTCTAGGGCAGCCCAGGCAGCGCCATCCTTCACTTGCATGATCCTCGGCTCAGTGTATGACGTGCCCTCCGGGAAAAGCGCAACCGCATCGCCCCGTGCGAGAGCTTCGATAGTTCCCCGAAATAGATCTTGGCGGTTCTTCGACTTCCGGTCTACAGGAATATTACCAGACGAGTGAAGTACCCAAGAAAGGACTGGGTTCGCAAAAAGTGAGGCTAAAAGCAAGGCGTGACGCGTTAACGGAATCAAGAATTGCTAGCTTGATAAGGCTTAGCTCGCCTTTACTCCAGTAGTGTAGAACACGACGATGTGGGAAGCTGGACGCTATGAAAGATACGATAAGCACGCGCAAAATCTACGAGAAGAACTGTAAGACTAACAAAGGACAGCAGGATCGATCATCATGTTATGGTGAGTGGCGGTGCTGCAAAAAGTGGGTCAGTATTGGTTCTAGACTTTCTTCAGGCGCGGGAGATGTAAATTCAACATATGTGGGGGTCAGTAGTCACGACTGTGGATTACTTTACGTTCCCAGGTCCATCCAATTGATCCTTCCAACTTCTAAGCGCTTAGGTCCAATGCAAACACGGGCTCAAGTGTCCCAGCCGACAAGCAAGTGATGCAAAATACGAAACTTACACAATGATCGGTCCATCCAGCGGAACGTGCTCGCCTCCAATTACACGAACTTCTGTGAAGAACGACCAGAGAGACCAGTCCGCAATGCGACGGATGATGAGGTGTAATACTTTCGAGTCGGACATCTTAATGAGTTGGCCGAAATATAGCAGTAATAAGGCGCGAATATACGTTGTGATATAGCAAGAATGATTGATGGCAGCGTCACGGTAGAGCAGAGCTCAGCGGGGAGAGACTACGAACACCGGCTGCAAAATGCTGCACGGCCTGAAAAGATGTAATAACGGCAACTTTTATGGAAACACGTGCGCTAACCATTGCTCCCGCACTGAGTACTGAGACATCGTGCAACTTCTCTTGCTCAGCTTGGTGCTGCAACTGTACGATTGCCATTGCATGGTTGGCTGCCAGTCCCTAGTATATTCCACCTAGTAGCGAGTCTCCCTAATTGGACCTTATGGGAGAAAGACAGTTGTCCCCTAACGTGAAGTACCTGCATGCATTACTTAATAGTACTCATGATAGCCTGCCACGCATATTACTCTGCATCTGTCACAGTTGTACGAGAAAATCTGCTGGAGGATCTGCACAGCGTACGTAAAACCTTAGCTGTAAACCTCTCGGCGATACCTAACCTCAGTTAACCTGCTGAGTTGTCCCAAACGAGCTTCATGTGTACTGAAGGCGCCCCTGAGTACACCACGGGAGCTGCCCTTACTGCACCTGGACATATAAGCGTGGTAGAATCGTGCGTCTGATCCGGTTTAGGGTGGCATAGTCTTCTGCAGATATGAACTTACTCAATGACATCTTATTTCGCCACTTGAGCGCGCAGGACGAAATAAACTGTCAAGTAAGGTTTGTGTGCTGTTCCTTTCAGGAAGAGTGAACCACAGGAAAGCTTGCTGACACTTCTGACGTGAAGTATACTCATCATGACGCGATAACTCAGCGCTAATAGACAACGTCAGCGCCAACGGAGCAGCGAGAAATATTCTATAACGAACCTCTTGGAAACTCTCGCAGTTGCGCTTCTCGCTGAAACAAAAGACTCTGGAGATCACGAGGGGACAGATGCAGTAGTAGTGAAAAGAGCTGATCAGAAAAATAGGGAGTTAGCCGGACAGAGATGTCAGATGTAGTCCCATGAAGACGGAAATGTGCGAAATATCTTCACATGAGCGGCTTCAAAGAGTCAAAGTCATTCGTACAATAATACACAATGGAAACTCAACTAGTACAACCAAACCATCCACGTGACTTCCAGAAACGCAATGTACGCCTTCATGAAGGACGTACCAGTAGTATGGCGGAGGAAAGAAATATACACATATACGAAAATAGGGGGGCTAAAGAGGGAGGCTCATCGGCTATCAACAATATCTGGATCAACCCGAAATCGCAGATGTCAGATACAAACGGTGGGATCCGAGGCAATCGCTTCCCCATGTCTATCAGCATGTTAAACTAGAGAGAGAAAAATACTCACGCTGTTCGAAATACACCATATGCGCAGGATTGATACCAGTCGATGCTGTGTAGAAGGCACGTCAAACACGAGAAGGCACGGACACAACGGAGTAAATATACGTATGGATGCACTGCCTTCCGGGTCTTCGGCGCCCACACATCTACGTACGTGACGCGGGGCCGCTAAATGTTATATCAGTGGTGATCTTTTAAAAGGTGGAGTATTTCTAACGTGGTTCGGTGAACTGCCAATATTCCGTAGCGCTGATGACCATGTGAGTTCGTGATAATTATATAGAAAATTAGACTTCACTGATGCCTGTACCCCAGCCTCGTAGGTATGATTGTGGGCACGCCATCTAAGTATAGCATTGATTTGGTCATAAATAAAACGTACATCACAAAACATACCGAACGAATGCACGCCTGTAGTAGCATGCGAGATTCGAGTAAGCGAGACATGCTCTTTGAGGGACACAAAAGAGGGTACCTCGAAAAACATTATCCACTCCAATCAGAGTTTCCACGAGCTCAGCGAATGACTGATCTCCTGTCCTTGGCTGGCCTGGCGGTCATATTCAGTAAACATCGCGCGATAGGGGTACGAAATTTGTCACCAAATGTGAATAATCGCAGCGCAGCATCAGGGAAACTGTTCCTGATAGATAACGCTGCAATAGATGCAATGGCGCCCTGCTCGAGGACAATGACATAAGTAATATCACGAAGAAGCACGATTGACGCACTCCAAGCGAATGACCTGCAAGCATAATTAATTTGTGTATATCGAGAAAAGGCAGCGTGGCTTGCCGGACACAGTCACATCATACTGCGGATATTCTTTAAACTGCTCGCGTAAGACATTAAGTACGCGATCTCCAACGCTTCGAAAAGCATAAAGAAACCCTGTATGCACGTGGGCATCTGTGTTCTCTGGAAGGCCTGGTCCACGTAGTGGGGAAAGCAGGAGAGACGTATCTACTTGCCGTCAAGTGTTAAAAATTGCCATCTTAGAATCTTGCGCCTCGAAATTCACCAATGATCGCGCTTGTAATCTCACGACTGCCCCTGAATGCAACCACAAGTTCTTTCCTCGTGTCATCGCGAGCGATGAAACCTTGGGTACCCGTAATTGGATTTATAAACTGCATGCCATTCACGCTGATATCAGTACACAACCGACCACAGAATCATCTACTATATGCGCACCTGGGCAACCAGTGTGTTTCCCATCGGACGCGGGCATAGGACTTGATACGCGCCAGATGCATACTTAGTGTATCTCACAAGCTCATTGTACAATTCTTCGGGAATACCCTTCTCGGGATCATGCACCGTACCTGGGAAATGGGGCCACTTCCATGACGAGCGGGGAGGATGCGCTGTGTCGTCGGGCGGATTGCTGTACCAATTGTTACAATGGAGGTGTGCAGCATGATCAGGAAACGTACTTGTGCATGATGGTTCAGGGTCAAGTTGAAGCAACCGTGTCTGAGTCTGAGATCGCTAGATCCGGCAAGCCATCGGTGGGATCGATTCTACCAAAGTATGGAACTGCAACCGACATCTCCTGGCCACAATGTAGGCCTTTAGAGTCATTCCGAGCAATCGCTCTGATATTTGATTTACCTACAGGCGGGCGACCGGCGTGCCAGCAAGAGTCAAAATCATATTGGTCTATCGCACGTCTTTCGTTCCCCGAGCTCCGCGGTTATCGATGTTTGATTACCGACACCTGGGCGACGCCAACAGTAGTACTAGTCTTAATTAAGTTGTCGTGTTTTACTACAGAATCTTTGACATGTAACTACGCCAGAGAGGGAAGAAGACCGGGCTCAGGTACTGGAGGTGCTGGTGATCATTGCGATCATGCACTCTTGACACACGAGACTTGCGATCCTCCTCGGCGCTCGCAGCTTCCAAACATGAATATTGTGCTAGCTATGTCTACAGTGGGGCATCAAGTGCGTCAAATCATTACAATGCGTAAATGTACAGAATGAGTGTGATGTTTAGAATGTACGATGAATGTGAATCGTTTGCGAAATATAAGGAATGTTAACAAGGCGCCGGCGCCCAAATTTAATAAAATATAAAATGTATGCTGGTCTCGGACTCCAGAGAAGCCCAGCGACTCTATGATGAACATGATATGCGACAGGGCTCCAACATTGGCTCGGTCTTCAATATGACGAGCGTCTCCCCGAGCTACGGTGCTTTGCCGGTCCGCCCCTTCCATTACCTGCACCAGGTGACATGAACCCTAACAAGCGCTTAAAGAGGGGCTGAGGCTTCTTCTGAGCTGGTGCCTATTTTTGCAGATGACAAATCACGATGCGAGCGCAAAACAAACGACGAGCATCAGCGTCGACACAATGATGCAGGCGGAGTGATAAAGGCGCACCCCATAGTGATACTCCAAACGACCGCTAGGGGCGTGATGGTACGACTGCGTTGGCCGCGAAGGTGAGTGGTACATCGTCCGCTGGTGAGATCCGTGTCCGTGGGACTGCTCCGGGTAATAATAGGCCGGAGAAGTGTGTTGCCTCACGGGCTGCGATTGCTTCTGCGGATAAGGATAGGGCTGGGTGCGTTCATACTGGTGTGTGGGGGCCGCAGCTGGCGGATAGATGGCTTGTATAGTTTGCGAGCGTGATGGTGGCTTGCGTGTTGGGCTAGTACGAGAATGTGATGTGGTTTGTATGGTGGTACGACTGGAGTGGGGGTATGACCATACTTCAACAGGCTGCGAGTGAGAACCTAAACGCGAGCGAGAAGAGGTGTGCCTATATGGATCCTCTTGTCTTGTAGGAGGTATATTGTAAGTTTTCGAGCGGCTGGGCGCGGGGCGCTGCCATCTTCCATTTAGCTCATCATCATAGAACGAGCGGTCGCGCAATGTGGGCGACATGACGAATGGATTGGAGTAAGAATGAGCTTGAGCAGTTGTCTGGGATACCCAGTTTGAAACCCGAGCTTGTTGAGCGAGATAATGCTCCCATGCTGCGGGTGAATAATCGTATTCAGTCATGAGTCCTGATGAAGTGGCGAACAGATGCAAAAAGTGATGTTGTTGATATATGTACAGATGGATGACTCGGATATGATACGAGATTCCTGGAATGTGGTGTTGGCAGATGGCTGTCTAACACGAAGACCAACTGGTGAGATTCTGGGAGCAAGGCGATATTATCAAGTGAATCGATCTTGACCAATCCTAAAGAGACCGTGGAGAAATGGCGGCCTGTTATAAATTGGCTCCAATAATGAGCCGCCAGGCCACCGAAAATAACGCGGAGGAACAACGTTTCCTGTCCACGAGGAGGCGCAATTCTTATTGTCATGCTTATGTAAACAACGCTAAACCCCCAACGGCCTGTGGCCAATTGACCGCGTAACTCAACTCGTGCTTTTCGTGGTTTATATTCATATACAGTGCATGTCCATACCAATGGTCCGCAAGCACCAGGTACAACTCTAGTACTGCCTCTAGTGCCAAGGTTGCTACGAACATTTTATCCCCCAATTCAATATGCACGATCCGATGTCCGACTTTCAACGCGTTGCCTAATCCAATTGCCACTGGAAGGTCGGTGGGCTCGCGCCTGCGTGACGAAGTTGCAGTGACAACCCCCGGAAAATAGCCGCAAGATGGACGATAACCCGGAGATGCGCGCGTTTTTGTAAAGATCATCGCAGTAGTAGCAAGTACTGATACGGGAGATATGATATCGATGGTATCAATTCCTATCGATTCATACCCATTTGACAACGACGATGCGCCAAGCATGTATAGTCTGGGAAATTTGGCGGTAGTCCTCCTCTACGAAACATTTGAGCTACGTGGCCATTTTTGAAAATCGCGACAGGCTTTCCCCTCGACAACATCATCTCACCTCTTGTGCCTTCATAAGCAAACACCCTTATCTCCTTCGTGCGTGGTTTACCTCTATCAATTTCAATTTTCTATCTATCTCATCCCGGAACTTCGACCTTCTGACATACATTTTCAAACGGGAAGAGTTGGCCAAGTTCATTATCTCCCGAACGATTGACCTGCAGCCATCCTTCTTTCCAGCTCCGGACCGCTAAACGTTGCAAGATACTTTTTTTGATTGGTAAGAACAAGTTTGACAGCGATGATGGAACCGCATCATGCCAGTATGGTAATATGGCTGATCGAAACATGTTACAGATATTATTGAAACACTGCTCAATCGACACTGCCCCTCTGTTGCCCTTTTGGGTTTCTTTTGTTGGCTGATATGGCAAGTACATGGGGATGCCTATTTTATCCACCTTCGAGTCACTAGCAAGAACCCTCCATCATTCTACTTACCAGGATCAGCCAAAGTATGTCAATTACCACTGATCGACCAACAAAGGCCGCGGTTTAGCTTTGCCACGCCCTATCCTACTCCTCACTGAACGCCTCCCCCAGAGCCTTGATGTCACTTGGCCCAGTTTTACAGCAACCGCCGAAGATGATCTCGTTCCATCCCCTCCTTTTGGCCTCTCTGACGAGGTTGGCCAGATCCTCTGCCCATCGATCATTCTCCTCGGGTTCTCGGAATGCTTGAGTAGACAAATCAAATCCGCCACCTCCGTTGGGGTGCAAAACTAGGGACAGTTTCCTATTCCCGTCCATCGCCCGTTCAAATTCTTGGAGTAACTCCGGGATATGCTTGAGCGCTGTGCAATTGATTCCAATACCATTTGGTACTGGTAGATCGTTGTCCTGGCGTATCATAGCGATGGCCACTTTGGTAGGGGTATAGCGATCCCCTCCAGGTTGCCGAGTGTCTGGATACTTGCCATTGGGAAATGTTGCGGTGATCCACCAAGGCTTGGGACTGATAGTCTCCTTCATATTGTCCATTGCTTTCCTGATCGCTTCCACCTCTCTCACCACCGGCACCGTCTCAAACGCAATAAAGTCGACCTTGTCCCACGTCTCTTTATCAGACGTGAATACCCGAAGTCGATCCTCGTGAAAGCGTGTCAACGCCTTTACGGAGTTATTCTTTGCTTCAATGTCATCTCCGAAGGAGGTCGTATTTTCCTCTGAGTCACTGTAGGCTCGCGGCCCATACGGAGGAGGGTAAATCCCACCAAAATCTTGCATAGGGGCAAGTACAGCGCCAAAGGGACCAAGGGAGAGTGCGATATGGATATCTTTCGGACTGACATCAAGGTGTTCCTTACAAAATTGATGTCTGGCTTGGTCCGCTATGTGAACGGCATTACGCATAGACTCAGTTGCAATTTCATGAGAGTATCCTGCGCGCTCGAACGATTCAAATGCAGCCTGGTAGCTGTGGATGACTGGTGCACAACTTGCGACAAAAACACAGCGGAGACACTTACGTCGCTGTGAGGAGGACCCTTGATCCAGCCTCGAGGAATGCAAGATGAGCTTGTTGCAGGGTATTTGGTGCATCAAGGATGATCCGCGCTGACCACAATGGTGTGTGCGAGATCGGGAGATGGAAGTGATCCTCTAGAGTAGTGCCCTGCGACGAGAAATGAGCTTGTTAGTACAACACAACTTGTATTGTAACTCACGAGTCCTCCATCAGACAATAGTATTGTGTTTTTGAGCATGTTGTGGGTGATAACTTGAAAAAAAGCCTTGGGCTACGACCTGACACGAAGCGCCGCGATGTTTTCCGATGTCATCATATAACGTTATCGTCATCATAACGTCATCGCAACGTTTCGTCAGCGCACATCATCCACGCCTCACTTCTTCCATGCACTGTGGGTTAAACCCATGCAGTGTAGACGTCCTATCTATGCTAACAGAACACGTCGATAATGTGCGCTCACTGACCAAGTCATTTCACGACATTAAAACTTTACGGACTTTGCAACAGAGTCCGGCAGGGAAATCGCTGTTTGATTCAAGCCATCATCGCCACAGATGCATCACACAAACAAGTACGCGCTAACAGGCAACGTGGACAGTAGAGACACCAGGAAGTTGGCGGAAGACATCTGAAAGGGAGGTCTGCCAGCGGTGATACGTGAGCTGCTGTGTGGGCGTATTTCGGACTCGGAGATCTCAGAGGCCCCGATGTACACAGCTCAGATATCATGGCCGGAGTGCTGGCTGTCAAACTCACGGTACGCTTCACTACTGGATTTTTTGTTCATTGCGTGTGTGTTTAACATGATTTTACACTCGACTCCGAGCCCAACAGTGACATGGAGTCACAATCTCGTCTTTGCACCCGGACCCGCTCTTACGAGTCAGTGTGACATCAAATATTGGCTATGATGCTATGTCAATCGACTTCGTGAAGCATTGTCGAGCGGGCTTGCAGGAGTGTTCCGTTGATCGATCCAGATTTCTCTCTAACCTCGCAAGGTCCATGACCCTTCACGTCAGAAACGAGGCATATTGTCTGACGTACTAGTAGATGAGGCCATATATCATGTTGATCTCCATCGGGCTGCGCTGGCGCATGCCTTGGCCGTCGTGGTGTCTCTCAACGAACTTTCCACCAAACTTTTCAGGAGCGAAGTATTTTGTTTGACTTGGATGAAACTATTAAAGCTCAGTCGAGCTACTGGCACTCCGTGCACAGATTCGAGCAGCGGGGCATCCTGCCCGGCCTGGATGGGATCATCGATCTCAATCGAGCTGCGTGAAAACTCTGTCCTCCCGTCCATTTTTTCCGATCAGAGTCTCGGCAGCTTGACCATCAGCCTTCCTGACCTGAACGAGTCCACCAAGCTTAATCGGGCTGCATTGGTGCTTCGTCCCCTGGCGATCCTAAACGATACACGCATCTCAATAACCTTGCAAGCAGCTTACAAACAAGATCTCGGCAGCGGGGCGTTATGTCTGACTTGAATGAGGCCATCGAGTTCAATCGAGCTGCGCTGATGCCCCGTCCCCCCGATCATCTTCGTCAATCCATATCTCTCAATGCCCTTTCCATGAGTCTTCATGACGGATTCCAGCAGTAGGGCGTCTTGTCTGATCTGGGTGAGGCTAACGAGCACCATCAAGCTGCACTGGCGCTCCGTACCCCCGGCCATCCTCGTTAACGCAGCTCTCCCAACAGCCTTACCCTCAGCGTCCACGGCCGATTCCAGCAGCTGGGCATCCTGCCTGACCTGGATGACGCCATCGAGCTCAATCGAGCCGTGCCCCTAATAGATTCTCGTCTCTCGACAACCTTGCCAATATCATCCAAACAATATTCATATTGCGGGGTATGTTGTCTGATCTGATTGAGGCTGTCGAGCTCAATCGGGCTTCATCATCCCGGCCATTCCATCAAGCAAGTCAGATTTCGTCTCCGTATGATCTCAGATGCATTGGATGCATCTCCTGAAGACGAGTCCACAGCTGACCATGTAATGGGATTATGTTGTTTCCCGGTTGGTATCGACGACGACGACGACGACTGGACCATCTTCAGCCGCTTTCTGGAGGTCAGAGAACAGTGAGGCAGGAGCAATCGAGAAAAGTCGAAAAGTCAGGCAACATGCGCAGCTGTGACGCCTCGGTCATCCTTCAACCCACCCTGTTCACGTCGAGCTTGTTGTTCACATAGGTGTCTAGATTTACCACTCACAGCGCCAAGGTCGTGCGTACTCACGTATGGGGTCCTTGTGTTGGCTACGCATTTGACGTTACGCAAATGTCAAAATTCAAAACATGTACAAGTAAACTGTCTTCATTAATCTGCTAGGGTCTTCATACCACGTCCGCGTTCATACATGCATGGTGTTCTAAAACAAAAGGTGCCTGTAGTACTTTGTCGATGAAATGGTTGCGTTTAATTTATAAAACCTGGCACCGACTATTCATGCTAATCAAGATTAAGAGCCAGCGATGATCATACATAAATATCAACGTTCCATGAACTGATTCATGCTTTCCCTCGGTGTCTCTTCCTATTACCACCATCCACGCCCTCAGATTTGTTCAGCCTATCGAGCAAGGACGACGTTCTTGGTGTGGGATCTCTCGACTCCTCGCCCCGCTCGGCATGTGCTGCAGCGCCTTTAATGCTATAACCGCTCATAGGATGCTTGTCCGGCTCGGACGAATCATCCGCGCGTTTTTTTCCTGCTCCTCCACGTTTTCGCCAGGCCTTATCCGCATCGCCTGGGACAGGCATCGTCATACGGCTCAGCAACGAAGGTGTCAGTTGTCGTTCCTCTGTCAGTTCCGTCTTTGCTCGCTTGATCTGTGGTACTGTTTCTCCAGAGCTCAAGGATCGTTTATGTAATGCAAGAGAACCAGAGTCGCGAATCTGTATTGCTGGTCGAGAGTTCGATACCACGCCACTCGTGCTTGTATGCGAAGGTCTTGACATATCTGGTCTCTTCAACAGCGGACGTCCCATTTGAGGTCGGGCCGGGAGGTGAGCAGGGCGCTCATAAAGACCATCCCCGTCGACAGTTGTACTCGAACTTGCTTGCGACATTGAAGTTTCGGTTAGTGACTGCTCAAACACAGAAAGAAACAATGGGCGTCAATGGAGAAAGCGGAAAGCGGCCCACTGCGAACCCTGATGAGTACTCGAATTTCATCGCTGTTGTTTCCTGGCCCCAACTGTTGCGCT
Source organism: Suillus discolor (assembly GCF_016758755.1). Classification (NCBI taxonomy): domain Eukaryota; kingdom Fungi; phylum Basidiomycota; class Agaricomycetes; order Boletales; family Suillaceae; genus Suillus; species Suillus discolor. The sequence continues at coordinate 173,511 of NW_024541312.1, forward strand.
TGCACTTGAAATCTGCTTATGGATGTAGCCAAATTAAACGGAACTACCCAGTCTTCACGTTCTTTCCGCTGGAAACGCGTTATTTTGCAAACTCACATGAAAGACCCGACTTACATGTTTGCAAGCTAGAAGGAGGGAGCGCAACGTGTCCCACATAGCTGAAGACTCGAGTTTTGTGTCGTGGAGAGCCTAAGTCAATCATTCAGTGGATTGACCGTAAAATTATGCGGACGACCTACCTCCAACAAATTTGGCGCTCCATCAACGACCTGTCGCCGAAGAAATGAAAACTGTTCATGACTGCAAATTTGAGGGCGGACACGACTTTCTTCCTCGCATGCTTCAAGTGCCTCTACCAATCGGCCCGCAAGGATAAGTTGCTCCTCGGGAGAAAACCTTTGCAAGACAGGTTTCCCCATCAGATACGTACAATAAAATCGTAACAACACAACAGGAGAAGCAACCCGTTTTTGAATGGCGACGAAGTGCGCCAAAGATATGTAAAAATCGATGGTCTTGATAGATCCCAAGTCGTTCGATTTCACGTTAAGAGAAGACCTTGCCTTGTCGATAAGCACGTGAAGAAGGTCCATTCCGCGCGGAGAGCCTGGTATATAGCAAGGCATCATCAGAAGCAAGTCCTTTATGATCACTTCGACGTCGCGTGTCTCCAGCCTTCTGATAGCCTATCGACGAGTCAGCCTTGCAAAACGATGGAAAGATGCACCAAGTTACCGTCAGAAGTTGGGACACCAAGACGTTTTCTGTATCGGTACCCGGCGTTTTGGTGTATTTCCGAATGATGGCTTCAACTGCATCAACTTTCAAAAAGGCTATCACGAGTGAGCGTAAACGATCACGAATTTGCTGCTCCTCCTCGTCTATCGTGTACTCAGGAGGAATTATTTGATCGCACAAGACTCCTAGAGTGACGCCGGGATCCATGTCGAGATGGTCACAAAGGGCTGTTTTGACAACGGCAACTTCTTCTGGTTCGTCTACGGGGAATGGTCAGAAAAACTTGAAAAAAGCAAGACGCATATATGCTCAAAATCATTGTTGTAATTTGCGCGTGATATATTTTAAAGTTGCCTTACTTACCGCTTTGAAGAAGTTGCACAAGCACATCCGAATTGCGTTTAACCCACTTGTGCTCAACAGATGAAACGCTTGAGATTGCTCGATATCCTTCAATGCGAACCTGCGGTCAAGGGTGTCATGAAAAGAGCATACAAAAACAAAGACACCGCACCCGCGAATCTTGATCCTCGCAAAGATCGTAGACTGCATTGATAGCGTCTTCTTCTAGGTCAGGAAAATTATTGAAAAAGTATCTCATATGATTTGCTGCATAGCACTTGAGCTCAGAATCTGAAGAATGAGCAATTTCTATGAGTTTCGTGAGGGCGTCACGCCGCTAGTAAATTGATGTGAGGTCATTCGAGACAGTGAATGGCTGCAAATCTTACCAGTGCACTTCCTCCGTCTTGCTCTTTCTCAGCGTTCTCGACGAGTCGGTGTATTTCCGATTCCTGGTCGTCCATTTGCTCTTGAGTGTGAGCGGGAAGGGTATAACTCGCGGAGGCAACAACGAAGGATGTGGTTATTTCACTCCAAACGGGGAAAGATATTCCCATCAGCCAAATAGGCATTGACGTGACTTCTAGTACACATGTTAAGCACGAGTCCAGGATATATGGACACACCTTGTCCTGCTCCCTCCCTCTCTTCCTGACCTGTAACGACCCAACATGAGCGTGCGCACCAACGACCAGATTCTTCATGATAGAGTTAATCTACCTCGCTTAGTAAAAAGGCTTGAGAAATCCGTGTCCCAGGATGATTGGTCTGATAGTTCGCAGCGAGACACCTGGATCAAAGCTCAAGGTACTCTCCAGGTTCGTTCAGAATTATTCGTGGCAACTCCTAGAAGCTGATATTGTCTCAGCGAATCAGACATGCTCGCTTGCTCCTAAAGAACGTCGAGGTTGATGACCATGGCACTTCAACGTACGTGGAATTACTAAGGCAGGCCATCTGTTTAGGCTCATATTCAACATGCTTTTGTAGAGCCTCAGAACATCGTTATCAACGCTTGCGTGCGACGCTCGATCAAGTCGAAGCGTTTGTAACGGAGGTTGAGCAGGTATGCAGCCCTCACCGTGGCACATGTCCCCTTTTCTCGGCTCATCTGCCAAACTAGAAAGCAGCTCCTCCACTCAAGAGACCAACACCAATACTGCCGTCAATACGTGCCCCTATAACAAAGGCAGCTGACTACGCGACCATACCTGTAGAAGCGACGCTCATCCCTACAGAAGATACAACTCGAAGCGTGCCTGGTGCTGATGACCTCATACCATCTTCGCAGACAGAGTCTTTACCCTCAGAGCCCCTTTTGCCGCCAACTCTTCCTGCAGCATCATCTGTCACTTCCAATATCACTGCTACACCTACCATACTTCAAAACTCTCGCGCACTACAGGAAGAGCTCTCAGAGCAACTCGCACTAATGGCAACACAGCTTCGGCGCAATGCTACCCACTTTTCTGAGTCGCTAGTTAAAGACAAGAGCGTTGTCGAAGCAATGCAGGAGAAGCTCGAGGGGAACTTCGACTTCATGAAGAAGGAACGAATACGGTTAAGGGACTTCAGGGGGAAAAGTGGAAGTACAACATGTTTAGTGATCGCGAGTATACTTGTCGTGCTGGTCGCGTTCATGCTCATGGTTCTCGTTATTCGAGTAACATGACCAATTTTTACAGGTCATATCTTTCTTACTTCACGCATCATAGTTGTCACATATCTATAATTACATATAATCACCAGTTGGTTGCCCTAACGAAGGCTCAACAGTCCAACCTGAGCTCCAGCTGGACTGTCCCGTTCATACTCACGATGAAACATTTTATCCCATAGAAGCAAGTCCGTCCACCTCATATACATGTTGCACCTGAGCTCCACTGAAACACTAGCTCCTTGATCGTGTACTCCGAATCGCTCAAGCGTTCAATATCCGTATATTTCATTCATAACAATATTGACGATGCAAAGCTCCAAGCTCCATGATAGTGACTAGCTACTTCCAACTTCCTTCCCATAAAATCCAACCGTATGTAAGATAGACCGAGCACCATGGTAAGATACGATGACCACGCCCAGCGTGCAATAAAGATAAACCAATAACCATATAGAAGATGCACTGAACAAGGACGAAAAGAGCGAATATTCGAAAGGAATGTCGGTGATAGAATGAAGCGAGTGTGGTTAACCGTAGAGAGAATAAATTTCCGAAGGAATGTTGGTAATAGAATGAAACGAGTGTCGTTAGCCGTAGAGAGAATAGTCTAAAGGAATGTCGGTAATATATATTAGAATGTGTGTCATCAGCCGTAGTTGTGTCAAGAATTAGATTCAACACTAGAGCACGGAAATAAGGAGTAACGTTAGTAGCAGCGACAGATGCGGGGTAAGGGGGACATACATATTCAGACGCTGTCCTAGGTTGCGTTATGGGCAGGAACGATATATCCAGAAACTGCCTTGATCATTTCTTGGATACGGAATTCGTACTTTCCATGCTCAGCATGGGCCCTGCTAGCAAGCAATGGTTTGCACCCCTTCTGATGCCGAATCAAAGAATCGGTCCTCGCCGACAGCTTCTTGCAATAGGGGCATCGATAGGATGCAGAGAAGTGGACCCCTTCGATGTGACGGCTCAGAAACGTCATCGTCCCTGCGTCTGGGCAACCCTCGAATCGACAGGGGCTCGGAGTAGTTCTCTTCGTTTCAACCCCATGCCAAAACCACAGGTGGTCTTCGATGCGGATCTTGTCCACCTCTATGAACAGACCACATGGCTGGTCGGTCCAATCGCATGAGCGTACGCAGGCCAACTGTGGCGAGTGGTAGTCAGAGACGTTTCCGGATTCTTCGGAGTAGGTATCGTCCAGTTCCATAACTCCAAATCTCCTCGTTCGGAGGGGATTTCCGTTGGGATCGTGGGTCCTGCGGCTACGGATGTCGACAGGCTTTGGGTCGTGAACAGGCATGGTCATGATCGTGACACTAGTATCCGCTAGGGTGTACGGACCAAACTTGCCCGGTCCGTAGTCGTCGGTGGTATTCGGGCGTCTGCGCTTGTGCATTGATAGTGCAACGAACCAACTCGAACCATCCGAGGTCTGGCGGGTTTTACGCTTACGAGGACCGGTAGATGCTGTCTCGTCGAGAGCAAAGGAAGTTGGCGCCACGTTCGAGCCCCCACTAGATTCCGTCTGCAATGGAGCATATTGACCTTGGGAGAATGTCGCAATGGGGTAATACGCGTCGGACGGACCCGCAATGGTGGAAGGTTGCTGGTAAGGGTAGGAGGGAGCAGGATGATATCCATGCTGTGCCAATGCGTAGCCTTGCGGCAGTGCTGGAACGATCGCAGAGGGTTGCGGATGATACACACCAGGGAGTCCATTGGCATTGTATCCAGGATTGTATCCATGCTGGGACCATACGGTGCCTTGCGGTGCGGCGAAGGGCTGCGTATATGTGTTGGGAGGCCCGTTCATGAAGTATCCAGGGTTATATTCATGCTGAGACCAAGGATGGCCTTGCGGGGGCGCTTGAGGGACGGCAAAGATCTGCGGAGGATAGCAGAGCCCTTGATCGATGTGGGACAACTGGGGGAGACCAGCCACCGGGGCGGTGAAATTCTTCAATGTCGGAACCAACTCGAACATCTGAGGATTTTGAACATTTTGTGAATTGGCTTCAGTCCTGGAGAAACAGATGAGCAATGACGAGGACTCAGTTGCGAATACACGTACCCTTGTTGCGTCACTGGTAATTCATCATAGTTTGTCCTGTCGTTGGACGTGAGTTGCTTGGTCCTGGTAGGCTAATTAGATTGGCTTACCCGTCAACGTGAGCATCGGCTGGGCCTGCCAGCGCGTCTTCGTTAATTACACTACGCATTAATTCATCACTCTCTTTCAACAATCTGTACGACCGTGAGTTTGAATAAATGATTTAGGTAGAACCACATACTCATCCAACTGGGCGCACACTTCGGGGGACATCTCACCGCTGTGGTGAGCTGCGATCAACTTGCCCAATTCTTCAAAGGACAACGAATCGAGGTCAGGATCGCCGGGGAGCGGTACGTGGTCATTTGACATAGGCATAGACTCGCTAAGAACATAATGAGATGAAGCACGTCCTTGGACTCGAAATAGAACACCAACCTATCGAATGGCGTGTGGTGGCACGAGGAACTAGATGCGTAAGGTAGTGTTAGCATATCAAGCTACCCATCTGACGTGCGAGTAGACTTACATAGACATATAGATGAATTGAACAAGTGAAGTGGCTAAGATGATGAGACACAGTTGGAAAGTAAAGACGAAGATAAGAGAAATAGAGCAGAGAACGACACCAGGTTTTATACCTCTCGACAGGCGCGGCAACGATAGACAAAGGACGACTGTGGTCGTGCATTGAGGCCATCGATTTGACATTATCCCCCGACAACACGTCGGGAAAAGGCAAGTGTCTGTGGACACTTTCTTGTAGGATATGCACCTGTGGAATTCGCTTTGTAGCGCCACGCGTGCATCAGTCCACAAGAACACAGATATCACTGACCCTTGATAAACTTAGAATATGACGATCAAGTGAGTACTTGTCCTTCTCCACTAGAGGGTGACATCACATGTGGAGAAGTACAACTCAGATAAGGTTCCAATTATAGGGAAAATGGGATTCTCGCAGACTCGAAGCATTGTCGCAGCACACTTGACCACAACCATAAACTTTGGCAGCGGTACCTGCTCAGGACAGTGGCGAGCGAGCTTGAGCATAAGGGGTAAATTTATATATTATAGCATAAAGTTGCGCCGTAGAGACACGGCAGACACTGAGGTGCGTCACGGTAGAATCACAAAGATCTGAAAGTTTTGATGCGTAGGGTCAGTCGCATTTTTATTGTAAACGTGCAAAGACGCTTACCTTGTGTGTCCACTGCGTCGCGAATCAGCGTAATCCTTACTTTTGATGCGGGAATTTTAAGGGGTGATATAATGGAACCATCCAAAGCATCATACCGCAATACTTTTGAGATGGAAGCCATGCTTTCGACCTAGCGCTCACATGGAGATTCCACGAGCTAACTGGTGATGGAAAAGATGTGGTACAGCCCGTAATATTTCCACATGACACAAGATGAAGGAATCATTCTATGTGCTAGATGGTCCGTCAACAGTCATGATACGAGGGAAATCATGATACGTTACATATCGGTTTGAGATAGCCACATCAACGATACACGCTTACGATAAATTTTCAGGGCTGCACGCATCACGCGTGGTTTGTATTTGTATCAGATTTCGCCGTAGCCCTCAGTTGTGCCAGACCAGTGCATGAGTGCAGAGGCTGCTGAGAGTTCAGTTGTAAGCGTTGTTTTGGTCTGTTGTGCAAAGGCTTTGAGGACTTTCCTTATTCAGAAGCTTTCCACTTGACCGCTGTGGCAGCAGGTGCTGCCTATGCGATTCAAGAATTCGTCGGTCCGAAGTTGTAATCCTCTATCAGAAGGATTGGTCATTATATCTCGATGATCGCTCTCCAAACCACAAAGAGTTCCCTGCAATCATGAAGGAGCCGGAGGATAGGGATAAATGCACGGACCCTGGTGACCTTCCGTCCAGGTATGAGCGGCGCCCGAGAGAAACTACAACGGGCATCGAAGCGCGTCACCACTGTGCAAGAAGACGTTGCGTACTCTTTATTTGGCATCTTCGGCATTACCCTACCTATCATTTATGGCGAGAGGAAGCAGAGCACGCTCGGGTGGCTCCTGCAGGAGATCGTGGCCCGGTCAGGCGACATCACTGTCCTCGACTGGATCGGACAACCTTCCGAGTTCAATAGCTGTCTTCCAGCTTATATCGCCTCTTATAGCACTACTCCACGCACCCTTTCATCTTTGTCCGAAGATCATATTCATACACAAGTCTCTTCGCTGCGATAAACCATGCCCACAGATCTAGCATTAAAGTTTTATGACCACAGTTGAGCTCCTCGCTTCGCAAACTACAGACTTCATCTGCCTTGTATTTCGTTCCATGTCACGGAAACCAGACGGAGGCGCGGTCTGGCCCAGGAGACTCTCATCACATATGGAATCAAGGCAGACGGGCCCCATGGCCTGCTGATCACCACTCAAGAGACCCTAGATCAGTTCTCGCGGGAAAAACCCATTTGGCAGACGTTCTTACCTGTCCGTCCATGGGATCGGTATCTCCTCGGGGTACCTGACTTCGCAGATGACATGGAGAGCATGGAAGGTCGGACAGAGCCTGGGTCCTTGATGGATGAGTCTGACGAGTCACCCGGCAGTTCACGTGTTGAAGAGGAGCCGAGCTCACTGGCGTTGCAGTTGCTGGTTCACCCGAGACAACCTTTCGACTAGCGCAGTAGCGTGTCAAGAGGATCGCGTCAGACCATAACATCACTGCACAAGTCAAAGACATTCAAGTTGCTTCGGTTGACAACATGGATATCGGTACCGTAGAAATACTCTAGCTATACACCAGACTCATCTCCGACAAGTATTCGCTTGTGTTTTGATGACGATACCTATATTGTTACAATATTAGTAGATGCATACACAGATACCCGATAGCCCATTCAAAGTAGACATTCATTAAGAACCACCTCCGTTTTACAAGCACCGTCATCTTGTGATTACATATAATCACCAGTTGGTTGCCCTAACGAAGGTTAACGTTCAACAATCCAAGTCATCATCGTATTATTATGTCCGAACGAAATCCAACACCTGCTACTAACGAATGCCATACATGTAGTAATCGTAATCATAACAAAACAAAACGCTAATCAGCATTGTCCCGATAGTCAATTAAGTCCTAGAAGGGTCCGAGAGATGAATGTAAGTGTCCTAAATGATGTATATAGTCTACGTTTAATGCGAAAGAATGTCGTCAATGCACTGGTTCAAAAAGTCTTTACGATACGTCAAGTCTGCGCGAGGGAAGCGAGCCGCCATAGCCTCACGAGCTGTCCTGAAGTGAAGTTAGTATTAGGGTGTAGTCAAGTATAGCAGGACAACGCACTTCTTTGTCACAGCCATCAAGTCTTGTGTGCTCAAAAAGTTCCGAAGTGCATTATACAGCTCGTCATCCGAGGGATTGGGATTCATGTTGGGGCCGGTAAACGCAGTTGTAGCCATAGATAACGTAGATGTCCGTACTCCCCCGTTGAAATGCTGAGGAGGGACACCTAGGCTCTGGGCGGGGGACATGGAGCGATTGAAGACTCCAGATGCCATTCGCGAGTCAGGCGGCGTCATGCCATACACGCTCCCATGTGGACCCGAATTGGTTGGAGTAAACATGTTGATCCTTTCCTGTGAGGGTCCTCTCCAGTTGGCCATCTGAGGTGGTGGACGGTTGACGTCAGATACGGCACGGGAGCTCGGACGTGAAGGCCCGGGTAGGTTGGGATGCGACGAGTTGCTATGTATCATGTTTGTGTCGCGGTAGTAGTCATGTTCCCCTGACTCAGAGCGGCCGTACTCGTAGACAGACGGCCGTTGAGAGCCTGACGACGGGAGATGTGGCTGAGGTGCGGAGAGATATACAGAGCCTGATTTATGGAAATCGGGAGGTGACTCATACGACTGCCCGGATTGGTTGTCACCAAACGTTTCAGCCTCATATTCTGTACGGATTACCATTAGCAGGTAGCACGAGTGAGAATGCATATTGAACGTACCACTAAACTTCTTGTACGGAATCATAGACTCGTTGAACTTCATGTCGTTGCTGTTCGCGATGATCTTCTTGCTTCCACCATCATCGAGCACGATACGAGTGTTACCCCAACCGAACTCATCCATCCGCCAGAATGAATATATGGGCAGGAAGAAACTGTAAACTGGGTACCTGTAACAACAGAAAATGAGCTATGCACCTGTTACAGAACGAGTCAACCCACGAAATGAGATAGACCACCATCCATCCAACAAGCATGAACTCTCTTCTGATGATGAAGATAAGAGCCTGGAAACGACATCGTAAATGACTTCTCTTAATTAGACGACGTTACTCACCTGAAGACCATACACCGCTGCCAACATGATTATGGAAATCAGAGGGAACGGAGATTGTCCAGTAGCGACTTCGACGATCAGCCAAGCCAACTAAACGCAACATTAGCTAGAACTCTGAAAGATAACGTGCTGTGGCTCACATAAACAACAGTGGAAGGCAATATCTAATGATAAAAAAAACATCAGAAAACGTACATCGACGCTTTGAAAAGACCTTACCAAAGTACCGATCAGATCGAGGAAGACGAAGAACCTCATCGAGAAACAGCACATTCCGCAGAGGTCGGGAAGGATAGCAAGCTCGCATAAGTTGTGAATGGTCGAGTTGATCCAACGCCGGCGTTGTGAAAACAATACTCTCCAGGATACCGGCGCCATGGTACGCGCAATAGCGTCCGGAGTGAACTTGGTCTTGAAGGTGGGGAAATGTTTCATCAATAGCGTCGTCAGGAATCGATCTTCGCCGAGGGAGAACAGATTCTTCTTGTGCAGGGTGTCCACGTTATTTTCCGCATATTCATCGATTACACGGTTGGAGATGATGAGCGGTCGGCCTTTATCATTAGTGCGGATGCGGTAAAGGGTGAAGCAACCAGGAAGACACGAGACTGAGCCAAAAAGACTCTCGAAAGCTTTGGACAAGTTGTGCGAGATGTAGTACTCGTATACCTATGGGTATGTTGGCATGAATACACAAAATGTGTAAATTTAAACCACTTGCCTGGATCATGGTCCACCAGGATCCCTCCTCATTCTGGAGTCTCGTTTCACCGCATATGCCGATGATGTTGGAATCTGCTATCGAGGCTGCTACAAGACGGTTAAGAGATTTAGGAGTCACGGACTGCGAAAGGATGTTAGAGCTTTTCGGAGTAGCGAGTAATAAAGCGTACCGTGTCTGCATCCACAGTGAAAATGTACTCATAGAACGCAGGGTCAATCCCAATAACATTCCGCATCTGATGATATATCTCAAGCTCTAGCGGGCTCATGGCTGCGTTGAAGTGAACCCTGTTCAAGTACTGCATCAACATGATCTGACTGTCACGCTTGCCACGATTGCCGGGTTTCGAACGTTCACTTGGCTTCCCGACTTTCACGACGACTATATACCTAAACAGAAGTGTCAGCAACGACTTCATGGTTACGAGAGGATGACGTACGGAACAACATGGCCTTCAAACTCATACAACCCAGAGTATACCTTGCCATAGTTAAGCTTCTGCGAGCCATCTCCGATTGATCTGAACATAAGGGGTTCAGGATCTTTCGCTGGATCGACACCAAGGATGTCAAGTACGATAGCAGGTGTCGGCCGTTCATTACCGCTCCCGATGATATTCCCATCACAAATGACAAAAATCAGTTTCCTCTTGTCGTCGTAGTCCAAATTGGCAAGTGAGTCGAGTGTGCGGCGAAGGGAATCCTCTCCTTCCGTGTAACAAGGGACCTGGCATAACACGAACTTGTCCAGCATCTCAGGGAAGCGCTTGGTCTGGAGTTGGAGTGCGGCAAGGACTATATGGAGTCAATGCAAGCAAAGGTGAAGATAGGAAGAAAACGTACATTTCATTGCCATTGAGGCCATGAGGACACTGGAGAACACAAGCAAAAGGTAGTTCTGCACTTGACATCTAGGAGTGTACCGGAAGTCTGTCTCTCCATAGTAGAAGGCGTTAGAAAGACAGTCCATATTCGCCGTACGGTTTTCAGAACTCATGGCGGCCAAGACTGTATTCAAAGGGCTAGTGATGTCCTGCCCGGCTTGTTCCTCAAAGACGGCAACGAGGTTCGGGTCAAGGAAGCTGTACGAAGCGACGTTCAGGTTGATTGTGTTGAGGGTGTAGATATAGTCCGTCAAATCATAGATGCTATTGTCGTAAATCGCCCAAGTTCTGTGAAGATAATGAGTGATGTTACTGAGGCAGACTAAGTACGACTTACCGCGGATTCGTTGTTTGATTAGCTTGAGAGTAGATATCGCTTGGCTCCCAAACCAACGGACCAAGGTAATACTGGCTGATCTTTGGTATGAAGGTCGCGGTATACCAGTCCTGGTTGTCGAGAGCTGTGGGAGTCGTCGGAGCATTGGATCCGGAGGAATGCATAGCTGTCGGGTACAAGACTAGAGTGTTGTTCTCGGGAGTAATTTTCATTGTCGGGGAGCTGACAAGACCCGCGCATGCCACATTTAAGGGAGGGGGGAAGTAGTAGGTCATGTCGGTACCAGCGAGCCCCGCCAAGGTGGCCGCACCATTACTTGCCTCTCCCACAATGTCACTGTGGTCACCGAAAACGAAATTGGAGACGTCATAGACCTTGCCTTGAATAGAGACGTAGTAGTCAGTGTTGCCTGTATATTGAGCTACTTCGTCTGTCGTCCATGCATACTTGAAGTTGGGGCAGAGAATGACACCGAAGGCGATAATGTAGAACAGGATAAGGCCATTTCCGAAGAGGATGAGGAGGCAGATGGTCACTTTCTCTCGCCATGCAAGGCGGACGTCAGGGCGCTTCATACGTCCTAACCCCGACAACAGGAAGTCGGGAATAAACCAGGTGAAGAAATAGACGGTATAAAGCCAGTAACGTCGGGTTCGAGTGGTTGGCAGTTGTTCCTCCAACATTTCAGGAGCGTTATCCGCGGTTAGCATGGCAGAACTAGGCATGAGGTGGGGCGCTTTGTCAAAGCTTTCGGGTTTCGTGTCCCACGTCGTGGATTCCGACTGCTCGCGATAACTAGGAGCAGCAAGATGAGACGGTGCATAACCATCGAATGCAGGCGTTTTCGGCTCTTGGAATGGTGTGGCATCCGCTTCATCAAAGTATGCTGACTGCCGCTCATCACCAGGGTAGTCTGTGGCATCATCGAGCATGGCGTTCTCGTCCTCTTGTGAATCCTCACGGGCAAGCTTCTTCTGCTCTTTCTCCTCAGAACGCACAACATCTTCCACCATCTTCCACGCCGAGTACGATAGCCAGATCCTCTGGTTCCCAATTGCAAAGTCAATGCCTTCTCTCCAGCCATTAGACTGGGCACACTGACGCATGCGCTCAGAATCTGATCCGCGCATAGAAGGACGATATCTGTCACAAAACTCTGCCTGATCAAAGTCCACAACAAACTCAACCTGCTTCCTCGACACAATAGCTGGGAGTAACAGAGACCTAATTTGCCCCTTGACGCGACGCCTGTCAAGGGAGTTAGAGAACCCAGTATCATTGGGGCGAATGCACGTGATAGTCCACATCGGCACATTCTCAATGTTAGACAAGACGTTCCAAATCGTCTGGTTGAGCTGCGTAGTGACGGGATAGATTTTGGACGGGTTCAGGCGAGGGGTTTCATCAGCACTGTTTCCGAGAGGAGTAAGCGTGCGAAGAGGGCGGGAAGAGACTTGAGCTTGAACGATAGTTTCCTCATCGCTCTGGTGCTTTTCCGTAGACAAGCTGGGGCCCGACACGAGCTTCGCGACAAATACATCAGTCGAGCTGCGAAGGAGAGTGACGAAAATAGGGTCGAGCAGGTCTGCGTCCTTCTCCGCGAAGTTGCTGACGTCGTATGAACAAGAACCAGCATAGTGGTTGATCCCGAAAGCTCTCCTCCCATCTGTGATAGGTGCTGCAACGAAAGACGCATGCGCACCAAACTTGGCACTCAAGTCTCGCAGTAGATCATCATCCCGCCGTTCATCCGCACGCCCCGATTTGAAGGACATTGCGGCCTTGTCGACGACACCCAGAAGACCGCCAGGTTTTCGTGACGTTGCCTGAGTGGTGGATGGGCCCCTAAGAAGCTCAACACAGGCTGAGTTGTCCATGGCAATGACGGCTGGTAACGAGTTCCCATCAGCAATCATACGACTGTTGAAAGCCGTGTTGTCATCGAAGGTGTTTCGAAGTATGTGGGATTGCACGATTTCGTCGGTGAAATTGATGCAGAATTCGTCAAAGCCATTCTGATGAGCGGAGATAAGGGGAGTAGGACCACTCGACCCTGAAGGTGCGCGCGTCTGATAACCCGCTTGGTCGAGCAGTACAATACGAGTGGCGGAACATGTAGGATTTAAGGAGGCAGGGGCTAGCTTGAAATTGGCAGTTTCCACCACAAATGCAAACATGATTGCATAGAGATCACGAACTAGCCGGTCTCGCTGTGCTGCGCTTTGCTGCACATTGAGCAGCACAGTATACAACTCCTTGCGTACATAGTTCGTCTTGTACGTCAGCGTGTCACTGAGTTCTTCGGGAGAAACGCCCAAAAGCTTTGCTACCTGTTGGAGGATTGGCACGTTAAGGACATATGCGGAGACGTCCCCCGCATCAGCTTCCCCGAATTCGAGGTTGCCAAGCAGCAGAATGGCAGCGAGCACGTTGAATATTGATGAGACGTGCTTGGACTTGAAGCCTAAAGTTTTGAAGGCGTCTCGCAAATCATCCATCGCGATACCATCATCACTGAATGGACCAGCAGGCAAATGATAGCAACCAGATGATGCCAACAGGGCGTAGTCCGAAGGACCTTCCAAGCCCATGTAGTCACGTTCCTCTGGCGTAGCTCCAGCAAGAAGTTGGTAGAACACATGGTAAGATCGTTCTTCATGTGACAAACGAGTCAAGCGTGACTTGTCAAGCCCAAAGGCGATAACCTTCGCAGCGCTGATACGCCCGCGTTCATTGAAGTGGAGCTCTGTGTAGCGTGTGTGTCGTGAGGCATTTGGGTTCACAAGGGTTTTTGAATTTCCGAAAGACTCGAGCAGCACCGTGAAAGATTTGATTTGTTCAGCGATTTTGGCCTCTCGTTTGGAGTGAGCTGAAAGGCGTAAAATCTGGTCTACGAGCAGCCGACTGCTCGCGGTCTTTCCCGATCCTGAGATTCCCCTGACAGAATTGTGCTATGAGCTCTAGTTTCGTGCGGTACGGAAGTAACTCACCGAGTGACAACTGCTTGAGACTCGTTCCTTCTTCTCATAAGGAGATAGATTTTAGCCGCTTGCTCATACAAATGAGGCTGAGGGGGTCTCCGAGAATCTGCCAAGCCCAGCTTGGTATCCTTGTAACATCTCTCTTCATACTCCTTCGCATTAGCGTCATTGACATTGGCGAGTGTTTTGTAAGGGTTGACTACCACGAGGTTCGTGGATCCGAGTCTAGTATACGGTAAATCAGCGCGAAATCGAGCGGTGAGAACAGCAAGGATGGAATCATCTGTAGGATGAACAGTGGCAGGTGTAGAAGACGGAACAAGGTCTGTTAGCTCGCCGGAGCTGACAGCCTGTTGCACGAGATTGGCCGAGGTAGAGGCCATCGTGCTGGAGAGTGAACAAGCAACGAGTCGTGGGGCAAAAAGAAATATCAGCTAGACATGCTAGGCCAATTCCGTCGGCATGTGGACAGGCTGCGCCTCTCTCGATGTAAAGACACGTTATTCTTGGACATCTCCGTTTCTGGGCGTAGCCTGGTAAGCGTCTATGTTTCACCTATGGGGAACTTCGCTAATTAGGGTTTCGTGTATCACGGGCTCACACCTGTTGACACTGGCTAAGAAAAGCGTGAGACCGTGATCAGGGTGCCGGGCACAGGTTAATTGGCAGTGAACCGGAAACAGCAGTGCCAGTGAGCGGGCTGTCCTGGCCGACAGCCTTGAATGCTCGATGGCTTGACAATAGAGATTTTCAAGAATACATTCGATGGTATGGTTGCTACTAGAAGACGAAGATCAGCACCCAGATTTGGTGTCCTGCCCAGGGGGACCACAGGCAGAAAGACCCACCAGATTGGAACTAAAATGCAAAAACAGTTAATCTATTTACCGCAAAACGATCATTCACAAAGAACATGCACATCGCACACGACCATGATGCACAGCGCAGATTTAGAGAGGGTGTGTGCGACTGTGTCCAAAACAACGTCGATGATTGGAAAATCCCGTGAGAGAAATGACTAACCGTGCTACCACCCAGAATATACCGTATCTCTTTCAATAGTCTTCGACGACGCCGGGTTCATCGATCCGAACGAGCTGTAAACCACCTTTAATACGAGCTCATAAGGAACCGGGTCCCAAGTAGTCTCGTGTGGTTAATATCATCGTGTTTCGGACATTCGGCTCGTCCTTTTCACCGTGATGGTGTGCCTAGCACGAGGCTTCGACGCACTCAGACCATCCGGCCCATATTTCATGGACACACCCCTAGACCTGGCTGCCGCGGGTTTTCTTCAGTAATACTTCGCGCCAGCCGGATGGACCTTCGCGCGTAGTGACCATGCACCTCTGGAGACGGTGACTGGACTTGCGTGTCATATATTGGGCGATCGTGGAACTTGGTAAGTTCTCTACAGAACAATATATGCTAGTACAGAATACGACTGCGCGTTCAAACATGGTCTTATGGAGCCCAGGCCTGTGCACGCAGTATACGAAGATATAGCTTACTCATGTCGAGTCCAGCTTTGCTGTGAAGGACTGGTCACACTGCATATTTGAGCAGCTTCTGAGGTAAGGGTATACTTTCTGAATCGAACTCCAAACCATCTCACATTTGTGTTTTAGGTTTTGAAATTACAGTTATCCCCTTGCAATAAAAACCCTCCACTTTCACGCTATCAAGTCCATCTTAGTACTGGCTGTACATGTCATCTCTAATCTCACAATCCTTCACAAGTTGGAAACCTCACTGTGCCCAAATGTCTCCTTCCAGACATGGAAGCTATTCGTGGGCGATCGATTTTCGGTTGTGAATATATCCTCTTGGCAAGTCAGAATCAATGTCCTCAGTGCGAAAAACACTCGGACGTGTCGAAGCACTAAACTCGCGGTGTTGGCAAACTTAGACAAGCGACAATCCCATCGTGCACGTCTTGTCATACTGTTCCCAGCGTCAGTCTACCGGCAGGGAAGGGTGAACACCCGGTGGATGAGGAGCATCGCCCTTTAATTAGACCAGTAAAGTCACACAGACAAGTGCCTCATGGACTCCACTGGACATTCGACGACCTCTGGCTGTACACTATCATCCTGGCCTGATTGTGTGAAGGATGAGGATATTAACATGGCTGGACAAGAACTTGTGAGTAGAAGGATATCACTAGGTGGCCTGAATTTAAAGTTTAGCTAACCAGGTTAAATAAATAATTTTTGAATGCCGGTGGGTATCTGACTAAGACTCATTCAGTAGGATGTTCCACGACCCTGCAGTCTTCCCTGAATGTTGTCTTCCGCTCGGTGTTCCGTAGTGTCCAACTGTCTCTAGGGTGACACAACCAAGGTTGACATTCATCCCCTGGTACGTTAAGTTAAGTCCTGTTTAAAGGATTGACTCACTCCTACCAATCAGAAGCTGATCAATGCTAAGGTACCTTACGATGCAATTATGGAAATTTGTCCTATTTTATCGATACGGTCCAGACTTTCGATGCACGGCCGGGTCATGATACCTCCTCATTAATGGCTAGTGCATATGACCGGCCTAGTTTGTAAAGGAAACGCTTCGATAGACCTTGATCTAGCCAACGTGGTTTATGGTTTGAATCCCCGAGACGAGATCTGGCATCAGTACAAAAGACATCAGAAGCTCAACACAGCACGGACGAGACTTTCACCTTCAAGGTCAACTGATCTCGGATTTCAATCGTAATCCATTCCAAGACGAGTGAGAAAGAGTCTTGGAATCTGGGCTTACACGGATGAGAGTTAGGTTTGCGAGGAGTACGATCTGATGCCCGCTGCTCCTAGAAGGATTTGAATAGGTCTCGATCAGATATAAGACTATAGGGTCCTTCAAGCAAATAGGTTCGGGATACCGTTCCTGAAATCTAACACATCCAAGCCCCCTATTCCATAACATATTACTTGCCTCCAATAGGATGTGGCCACGAGAGCTTCACGAGTTCTTTCATGAAATATGGCGACGGCAAAGAGAATCGACGATGCGGCTGGTCGGATTAACTTCCGCTCGTATTTGCGAACTCGACACGGAACTCCGGAGACGACCGAACGATGATTGGTATAACTTTATGGTTTTTCCCAATGTCAGGAAAAGTGCCCCTGAGGGCTCTTATCGGACCCTGCGGTATGAAAGGGGATCAAGGTGAGTATCTAATCTACGTTAGCATATCAGTAGAGACGTGAAACAGTCGAATATGCTTCTGTCCAATAACCCACTTATCAAGGACGTTTTAGCAAATAATGCATACATTCCCACTCATTCGCTGGCTTCCATGCAATGTTCTATCGCTTTCACGTCACGTGAATGAGCTAACGGGAAGTGTCTAGCAGAGAAGATCCCGTATTCGGTGGACGAACGGTTGTTGCGCCACCGGGTAGGTCCAAGTATGACCTTTCCTATAGAGAAATGGAATCAAGGGGACTAACCTTCTCCGACATACAGTGGCTCAAACATCGCTACTAGATGTCGACATGCTCATGACTGAACGTACTAACCAATGGCCAATATGGCGCCTCCCAATTTTTCTCATAGGGAGACTAAATCGAGGACGATGGTGACGATATACACTGACAGCTGTTTAAATATTGCTTGCCTGACTCGACGGAACGAATGGCCAATATGGCGCTTCTAATAGAATAAGCATGAAAGGATCCACCCGCGTACCTCTCGAAGCGCTCTCACCATCACTCCATAGGAGCCAGGACTCCACACAAGCGAGCTTCCAGTAAACGTCGGATAGAGAAACTTTGTTGCCATACTGTCAAAGCATTAAAATGTGCAGCCAATGGCCTTTTGTTCGCCGTCAATCACGTGGTCACCGGCTCCGCGGTGAACTTGGAGCCTGTTCATACCATTCTCTTCTCGCGAGATCATTCAAATGATATCGGAGACAGGTACGAGCATAACTCGGTTTTCAAATGCAAGTGAGACTGCAGATAAATGCAGTTGAAACAGATATTGTTCTCGTTCTCCACTAGCAATGACCTGCCCATAATTTTGACAATGAGCGCTTCTGCCGGCAATCATTCGATAATCAGCACCATCGCACTGATTAGTACACGATCGAGTCGTACGAAGCCAAACTATTTGTATGAAATAACGAAAGGCTACGGATAAGAACGGCTATCGCGAAGATGTCAAAAGTCGGAGGTGATGCGCCCCTTCCTATCAATTGATATCTGCATGGCGAGAAGCTCCCGTCCGGATCCTGATATTGCTGATCCTGACGAACAAGCTTCGATGCCAGCGACATTGCAAGTTGAAAAGACCTGAATTTGTCTGAATTCTTGTCGTCGCTGTCTTGATCTGGCTGCATTCTCGATCATCGATTCCTGTGTCGAATGGAATCAGACTTGCATCGTAAATGGATGTCTCTGATGCATTTCGAGAACTAAAAGGCAGTCTAGAAGCTGTAGGAATTTAGGCAACATCAGGTATGGAGGCCTGAGCGAAGGTCTATTGTTCATCGTACGACATTGAATGCCCCCACACAATGTATACCTTCCTTATGGAAAAGCAAAAGTGCCCCAAAAATATCCAATATGTATATGATCACTCACTGTTGGCCGATCAATTGATCATCCGGTCGGATCCAGAGCATCGAAAACAAATAAATATAGTTTGACGAAGCGCGACTTGTCACAACTTACAACTTAGCGGCCCTTTGGAAGAAAGTTAAATATTATCGGCAAACTCTAACGTATATGATGAACTTCCAAGAAGCACTTTAATCTTGGTGAATGCGGGGTGATGTACAAGCATGACGATAGTATGATCGCATTACTGACGAGCCATGATGAATATCGATCAAGGATCAACGTTAACGTCCACCAGGCACGCGGGGGACGTGTTCAGGTAGACTCTCACCGGGATTAATGCAAGGCCTAGTATGCCGTCCCGTAAAGTACACGGAAAAGTTGGAGGTACGGCGGCCATCTAACAGTAACGAGACTAGTAAAAACGTTGCCTCGTGTGTCGGTTGCGGATCGAATGATGAGACAAAGGGAAGCCGAGACTAGTACTAAATCAGCGCAGGGTCAGGTTAGCGAAACATCGGACGATGGGGAATAACACGAGCTGACTGTCGGAGGAGGAGTGGATAACTAAGCTTCATGACAACGCGGCAGTACCACTTAACAGGTTCCCGTATGTCGCAACGTCCGCCGAACGGAGATAATTATGAATAAGATCCCGTGGAGTAACTTATAAAACGTGAAATAAAATAGTTTACGCATCCCAATTCCAGGCTATGGATAAGAACTGTGACTCATTGATCAGCTGCTGTGGCGCTCCAGCCTGAGAACAGTGCGGTCGTGATGCGGTGGGCACGGCAGAGAGACTATGCAACTGCCTTCGGACTTAGTCTAGAGTAAACAAATGGTTTACCACGGAAAGACCAAACATGTGTGTGTGTCGCTTGGACTGAACGTAGAACGCGTGTTGTTAGAAACAATGTGAAAAGTTAAATTATCGGCATGACCAAGAATCTCGGGAATTAGCGGTTAAAAATAATTTAAAAAAAATGAAATTATTAAACAAATTAGGCAGGTCACCATCTATGACATCGGATCTCAACACCGTTGAAATTCTGGGGTTACAGGATATTGCCGTGAATCGTGTGGAACAGACATGCCAGGCAATCTCCTACGAAGAATCTTCTGCTTGTTTCCCCCTTATTTCCTGCATTGACCTGTGGACTCTTTTACTTCGTGTTATCCTCGTGTTTTCAGCGAGGCGGTCTATGTGAATCACAAGACCCATAAGACTTAAGCGTACCAAAGCGTTTTTCAATACTTAATATCTTCCTCTCCCATGCCCATTCGCTTGTTGGAGCCATCATCTCTTTCCCCTTCTCAATCTCTCTCGACGATCTCAGGAACGCCTAGCTCGCTTGCAACGACTTCCTCGATAACTTGTGACTCAACTACACCTACGAAACTTCTTCCATCGTCTCGAACACATTCGCCACGAGGTCGCGTTTGCACACCGAATAAACTAACTCCCTCTTTCCACTCACAACCCACTCTCGCAATGTCTATAATTGCTCCCAGTCCTCGTATCCCTCACCAACAGGGCAGCTCCTCGCGTACCCAGCGACCTCACTCGCCTCCCCCAAGACCTTCATCACGGTCAGAGCGTCTACTGCGAGATACCCTCAGGAAAGACAATACCCTTCGTACAACCGTTACCTCCCGTGCACGTTCGCGCTCGCGGTCAACGTGCAGTGACTGTGACGATGACAACTTCTTCCAACCCGTCCTGATTTTCCAACCGTCCGAGTCGCGCAGGAATAGTGCTGCTTCTACCCGGAATCTCAAGTCGAAAAGTTTTTACGTTCCGAACGAGAACGAAGACTCGTCGTATGCTCAGCTACTCAGGTCGAGCTCAGACTTGGATGCCAAGGGCTACCCTATTGCTCCTATCCAACAAGAGAAACTGGATGAGTGTCTTTCGACATCATTACCACGCTCCTATGTTATCGGAAGTGACGCAGCGCCCCATGAGGCTGTCCTGAGATCACGCCTGGAACGCGTGCTCCAGAATGGGATGCGTGAAGAGGAAAGGCGAATAAAGAGGTCGCCGGATGAGGAGGTGAGCGCTTACCATGTATGACACACGCACCCCTGAATTAAATGCTGATATGTAACATCCTGTGTAGTCTTCATCAGCATCTCCACCCTCATCAGCGCGCTCGCTTTCTAATTCGTACACACATTCTCAATCATCTGAGAAACCTCATGTGACTGCACATGCTGTGGAGCCTTTGATACTACCATCTATATCATCAAAACACGGTCGGAAGCATAGGTATTCGCAGACGACGTCTGTACCTTACTCGCAAAAATCACCACAATCGCAGGGAGAGATATCACCGTGGATGACGACGCCCCTCCCACCTTCGCCATTCTCGACTCCGACAAAGAAGTCGCCTTCTTCACCATATGCTACGCCCTCACCGCACTCACCGAATCCGGCGATTCTCTCGGGCTTCTCGAGCGCCAATCCCCATATACCAGTGAATCCACCGCAATTTGATCTGCGCGCGGCATCACAAGCTTGTAAACAGGCATCAGGATACGTGAGCTTTGCGAGTGTGGCTGGCCTCGGTGCACCGCCTGGCGTGGGCGATGACGAGGTGAGCATAAAGGAACCACAGCGTGGCCGAAGACGCGGGCGGTGGTGGGTGTTCTAGATTGCATGTATTGGGATGTATTTGTTGGTTTCCAGAAAGGGGCCGTCGCGATCTTACTGGACGACATCCTGAATGCGAGGAACAAGACTATGTTATGCTAATTTAATCCCTTGCCGACGATTTCTGGAGGCTTATGCCTAGTATGCCCGCGTTTCATGGACGGGTGCCTGCTACGTTTATGGTGTAGCGTTCTTTGTACTCTGTGTATGATGCTATAATTCACCTCAGATGGAAAAAATGCGTCGATTGCGCGCTGTACAGTTGACAGATAGCTAGGATACCCAAATTTATAATGCATTAGCTGGCGGAGAGCAACCAACATTTGCAGTGAACGCTTAAGACGTGGCATAGCCTCAATGAGTTTGTCTGAGGCCGCCCCGACTGCTGTATATATACAAATCTACTGCGGAAATCCGAGGCGAAGTACGGCTATCAAATATTATGAGAGGAGGAACGTGTCATTTGTAGTTGACCAACAAATTACAATCAGTGTACGAACAACCGCCACGTCGCTTCCGCTTCTCATCGCTGTGTCGGAGGGAACGTGCGCTATATAACGCGTTAGGCTAGATGATGTCGGCACAGCAAACTACATCCCGGATCCGTTAAACCTACCAGCACCGCACACCTGATGAACTTCGAGCTTAGGTCAATATCCTTCGTAATATTTAAAAGAAATAGAACCATATTATTAATAACTTCGCTGTGCGTATACAGAGCCTTTGGTTATTAGGTACGAGCTGGCATCACACACGCGTATCGCTATATATACATAACCCGGAGATGTGATTATTAGTGGGATGCTTACTCTACGCGACGGAGAGATCCTTTAGTGCATCATGCATGATGACGTTAAAACGTAGTCGGTTGAGACTTGGAGCTGTGCAGCGTCGGCAACAAGCTACGTACGCACCTGGCGGACCGTGGGTCTGCGCACTGCTGCGGAACTCCCTACCAACCTCCAAGTACCAAGGCACCTTATGTAAGGATTCCGAGGAACATCCAATGTCATATCGTTCTCGCGACTCCATGCGCATTACATACCACGATTCCCCGTTTCGATCCGAGGCATTTATTGATGAGTCATCCACATCTGATCACACCGGCGGCGCCCGCAGTCTGGTGTTCTTTTGACTTTTGAGGAGTGAGTGAGGATCACGACGTGAATCATGGATACGTTGGAGCACGTTAGCTCCACAAAGGTTTTGGTGTTCGTTGGAAGGTGGGAGTAGCTTCCGATGACGGAGAAGGAACTGAATCGTTATATATAGCACTCTGCTGATTGGTCCCAATCTGGAGCTCCCCACTGCTCCCCACACGCCGCATGGTTCCAAAACTCAAGCGAGATCTATATAGATCACACTGGGTCATTACTCTGAGAAGATAGCGATAGCGATACTCACCCCTTTGTTAGTCAGCTAGCCATGAGCTCCAACCTCTCGGATTGGTTGTGCGCTCCGTTGCGTGTACTCAGTGAGCGCCACGGCACTGTCATCGATGTCTGCGCTAATGTGATGCTTACGCACTGACTGTGCAACTCGGCTATTGTGATTGGGCGGCTGGACCAACATGTTTCACTGTTTCGTGCCTCGCTCTCGACCAATGGCGGCAGCCTATGTATGTTATGCAATACGGTAACATGATTGCCAGCCTGAGGCCACGAACTTTTGGGATGTTCTGGATCTTAGCCAAGCCAATACGATTAGTCCAGATCGCTATCTGCAAGGCACGTATGGCTTTTATTAGCCTTGAATCTGATACAAGAGCTTGAAACCCACTTGTAACAGGTTTCATATCGGTCAAGGCACGTCGTACTGGAAGGAGAGAAAGCCATGCCGAGAGTCACACTCATTTCTTGATTATCGATTACATATAAAAGGCATAATCAGACGTAGGTCCGAAGATCGTGAAAGGGAACAATGAAAATGTGCAGCTTCCAGACTCCGGGCGAGGTCTTACCGGTGTAATTGAGCAAGCAATCGGGTATGGAGAATGGTGGAAGCCGACCTGAATTGCCAACTGAGTAAATGAAGCAGTCAGATCCAACGACTAGGGCGTAAGTAAACTCGCGCATGGTTGGCTCTTGCATTCGAAACCACAAATAGATGTGGAAACGGCTGAGCGGGTCATTCAGTAACAATAGAACGAAGCATGTGCAGTTCTGATGCGACGATCCAATTTGAAATCCTTTTGCACGTCATTAGTATCGTCAATGCAGTAATACCAGACTTGTACTTAGCTCAGGGGTATCAGCGGTTGGATCTGAGTGCGGTTACGATTCTATCCTGGGTGACAGAATCCACCGAAATCTAGAACAGGCGGCGGATAATTTATGTGCCGCGAATGCAGACTTGCAGTTTCTACTAATCACCACGTGAGATGATCAGCAGCGTGGCTCCATATGAAACACTGCAAGGCACCGTCAAGCCACTCGACAGATAAGACAAGAGCTGCCATTGATTTCCTTGTGACATGACCTAGGTGCTACTGGCCGGCAGGTAAGTGCTTACGATCTGAGGCACGCGATCATCTACTTTCGATAAAACTTCGATTGTCTCCCACTGCGAATATAATTCAAGGGTTTGCATGGATTAATTTGAAGCTAAGAAACTTACCCAAAGTCTCTCTGAGAACACTTTGCCCTCAGCACTCAATAGATAATCACATTCCTCCACGACTTCGCAACTTGACATATACTTGCCATGGAGATCCTGTGCGTCCGTTGCTAGAGCTGCATAGACAATATTACGACTGCCCATTTCCGAGGTTCTTGCTCGAAGAAGCCACTTCACGAATGAAACAATCATACGTAAGAGACGGTACTTTTCAAGTTCCCGCTGCAAGGACGAGTGGCAAAATCCTGGATCAACAGCAGTGACGACCAGTGGAGTTGGAGAAGGAAGCCGGGCAGCGATTTCGCGCATGAACGCCACCTGGAGCACTGTAAATCTGTATTTAGCAACACTGGTGTCATTTTACCAAATGACGGCATACTCTTCGACAGGTTGTACCTGGACGGCCTGTATCGACTCAGTAAGGGTTGTGGATAAAATGAAAAACACTAACCCAGACGCTCCCAATTTCTCCGCACTGATAGCCCCTAATACGTGATCCCAATTTCGGGAACCTGTCAACACGGGTGCCGCAAGATAATGTCCCAAACTTGACACCAAGACCAGTCGGGATGGATCATCACAAGTTGCTGAATGGAGCAGATGAGGCAAAAGGAGAATGCCCAAAAGGGCGAATGAGAGATAGTTGACTTGTAGCCTTCGTTCATGTGAGCAAATGGGAATTACACGTGGCATGAAACCGCACAGACATTATTTCCCAATCATCTTGGGTTCGAGTATAGACTGGCTTGAATGTGCCCGCGTTAGCAACGAGGATATTTAGGCGTTCTGGCCCTTCTGCATCGAACCTGTCAACAAAGGAGCGGACATTGTCAAAAGAAGACAGTTCTAGCGGCCATGAATCGAAACTGGCTGGTCGAGTCCCGGGGCAACGTTCGCGGAGAACTAAGAGCACACGCGTGACTATTTGGTAGTGTACTTGAAGAACGTTGCACCTACTTTCCAAAGTTTGCTTGCACTTCGCTGTGTCTCTACACGTTGCAATGAGCAAGCTGGGCTTCTTGTTCGCGACATGAACCGATGCCTCGAATCCTAATCCGACATTCGCTCCAGCTATAACGACCGTCTTCCCGTCCACAGACTCTCTTGGAAGGGGAAGATCTCGTCCCTGCGCGCCAAAGAAACTCCAGAAGCTCAACTTGCCCATAGGATGGAAGAAGGTTTACACTGAAAATAATTCGTCTGCTGTGGTTGAACCGAGCTTCCTGGCATCTTGTCACTTTAAACGGTTGCTTTGGGTGTTGTTATTCGCCACCAGCCTGAGCTTAATGAATCGTGGCATAGGCACAATATGAAATGCAGGGACACGTGAGGATGACTCGGATATATACAATATGAACGATCCTGCAGGTTCAAGTAATCATTATAAGGTACGATATTTCGCGTCGCACTCACATATTTAAACCATGTTGGAAGTCTAGTAAATGTCAGTTGCCTCGAAATAGAACAGCCGAGGCACGGAGAGGAGATCGATGTTTAGGCTTGAGGCCTCTGAGGCCTGAGGAATGGCTTGTTTGTCAGACAGCTTGAGAGGAGATCATGTAGGTGGAAGTTATATACCAGCCTGGTAATTAATTTAGTAGTAACGGAAACCGGAGTTCAAGCGCTCACACCCGCGCTCGAGCGGCTCGGGCTCATTAGCAGGAGTCAATAATATATAACGTTAACGTACCGAGTTGTATACTGAGTCCTGACTCTGAACTCTCTCTCAGTGACCGGCGCCAGTGACCCCCTCGATATTTCAATGTCAACGTTGACGTTTCAGCTAGTGACTAGTGACTAGTCCGAGCTTTGCAAGTTCAACGCTGGGTTCTGTCGGTAACACCCGGGTTCTGAGATCCTCGGAGGAAACCCGCTGATCACCAGCATCGGCACCACCCGCAATTCACTGCAAAATCAAAAGATCCGAATTGTGGTGAGCGTGGACATACGTACATGGCCAGATCTAGACCAAATACAATATTCGTAGGAGATCAAACTCGACGGAGACGAAATTCGGGCGACGTCTTAGAGTGGCGAGACCACTAAACGGATGTAAAACGGCCCTTGATTCAAAAGTAAACTATTTTTTCTCCACCGCGTTAAGGCTTAATCATGAGCCAACGATATCTATTACCCTCTGGATTCTGGAAAGACAACTTTACAACTTGACCCTCGAGTTTATATGAGGTGAGTAGTCCTTTGACCAGACCATCATGCAACCTCGTGACAGCTTATCACGTCGCCCACCTGTCCCAGCTGCCTTTCAGCTAACCAGTCGTGCATTTCTCAGCGGCCGTGAGGTTTCTGGCATAAGTGAGGGCCGCCGCCCCAAGTCACGGTCTCAACTTCTTCGATTGGCATTTTGGCCTTGATGACCAGCCGGGCTGCATGCCAGTGCATTGTTGATAAGGGGACACCTGTTTGAGGGAAAGGCACTTTGAAGCCTGAATCAGGACTGCATTTAGGTTTCATGGGTATGTAGCACTAATCAATCACGCTACTCTTTGATCGAAATTGCTCATCTATGGCACATATATAGTTACACCACCGGGTCAAACTACTGGATAGCTGTCAAGTGGGAGTGCGTACTTTCCATTAACGTGTTTCTCCCTTCTGTTGATGCATATGTTAAGCTCAGAAGTAGGCTCCGGACGACAAGGTTGCATTTATCTGATGTCTGCTTGGCAGGTGGGCTAAGCATACTGGAATTCAGTATGATATGCTGATGGGCGCATGGAGAATTGATTGCTCCTTGTTGACTACGTTGACAGATTAACAGATAGTGGTGACGGGCGGGACGCTGGTTTTAGCAAGGCGTGGTAAGCTTCCGCTATATGTTGTTGAATATCTTGATCCGAGCTAATCCTCCATTGTTCTCACCTGGATTCACTAGGGCCATGTCGATAGCTTAATCAGCGAACATTGAGCGCTAGAAGGAGGTGAAGGAGGGAACTGATTAATGGCGCACCGTGGGGATCGCAAATTGCTAGAAGAAGCATTGTATATTTACTTTAATCAGATTTCTATTTGGCTGATATTCGGAAGCAAAGCAGAACCACCTCCCTCGGATATCCGGATCAAAAGCAGACCCACATCACCAGTAGATGACTTTCCATAGGATTCAGAAACACAGATACTTCCTGTGTCGACAAGCTAATGTTCTGTCAAAGATCACTCGTTCCAAGCTCTATTCTGGATGACGAAGACCGGTCTACCCCCTCACTTCTAGATTCAAAATAGCTTTCGAACGTAGATTTCGTCATCCGGAACACCCTCTGAGTCTGACATATCCCGAACCCACGGAAATCAGTGGTAGCAGCAAGATAAGACACTCGAAGTAGTTCCTCGAGGCGACACAGCAGAGTCACGTGTAAAATGGATGCGGACTTTTCGTCGGGCCCTCGGACCCTTGGTACATTATTCTCTTGGTAAATGGTCAGTTTGTGTCTTATCTTGCCGCTAATAGCTAGCTATGACCGATTTCCGTCGGTTCGTGCTATGCCAGACTCAGATAATGTCCCGGATTACGGAATCCACGTTTGAAAGCCATCTTGGATTAATCTAGAAGTGAGGAGGTAGACTGCAGTGCAGGTTAGAGTTTGGAATGAGTGATCTTTCAATGATTCTGAATTCTAGCTAGTATTCATGTGATTCAGACATCGGGTTAGGAGCCATTCCACCCTAGCACATGCCACTTCGGGATTGAAAGCCGAACGTCACCTTTCTCTACTCTAGCCACTGGTGTACCCGCCAGCCTTGCTGTCTAGAGAGGAGGATGACTGTCGTAGTGGTGCTATGTTCGTATCTACAACGTCCTGTGCGTGTCCCTGTCACGTGCATGGCCTCTGCTCTCGACCTCTACGCCTAATTATAACTCGTGAATAGAATCTGAAACTAGCACACAAACCCCTCATTATGATCATCATCGGGCATATTTCGGGCCATCATGCACATGACGCGTGATACTCGGGTCCATCTTACCGAAACTAATCCTTGAAGCTAACAAAGAGAGCTAGCTTATTACCCTTGATTAGTACATTCATTTATCTATCTTAAATCTTGTCCGAGTCTTCGTTCTTTTTTTTTCAAAAAAAGTATTGAGTGAGAGGTGGGTATACAAGGGGTTAATCAGGAGTACTGCTGGATAACGAGCATTGCCACTGAGCCTACACGCCGTAAAGAGACCCGTTTAAGACAGGTTTAGCGACGCTTGGCATGTAATGAGTGATGTGGAGGTCTGCTGTAAGTGAGGTAAGTACGCACGTGTCCATTTAGGAGCCGATGTACTTCGGAAGAGTAACCTACCTGTTCATTTCGGGTATGATATGAATTTGAATATGACGCTCGACATTCAAATAAATACAAATATGCTCGTTCGAGTGTATTTATTCAACCACAGTTACTGACTATAGGTTCAAATCATGGCCCCAACACTTGCACTCGCCCTCTTATCGCTCGTATCTTTCGTGGTAGTGCGATCCTTGCAAAAGAAGAGAGACACTAAAGGGCTTCCTTTACCCCCAGGTCCTCCACCTCTCCCTTTTGTCGGCAATGTGCTTGGAGTTGACCCAGATCATCCATGGCTGGCATACTCAAAATGGGGAACTGAATATGGTGCGTAGAACCACCGACCTGTGGATGCGGATGTGCTGAATTGCGCCACAGGAGAACTCGTTTACTCTCGACTCTTCAGTCAGGATATTATAATTATCAACTCTGAACGAGTTGCGCATGACTTGCTCGACCGTCGTTCACATAATTATTCCACGAGACCTCCAGGGCTCATGCGCGTTCTTGACTTGTGAGTCCCTTCTATTGGTTTATGTGCTTATTGTTCATCCAGTCTTAGTTTTGGTGTCGAGTTCTCCTCTATTTTCCTACCTTACTCGGACAGATGGAGACTTCGTTAGTATATCCCTTCCAGATATCCTATAGCGCTTATCGTGTGTTTACAGACAGGCGAATCTTCCATCAGGCATTCCGTTTAGAAGCAGCGCCATCCTTCCGTCCGATCCAAATGCGCAACGCACACAATCTGATATTAAACTTACTGGCCTATCCGGAGGTCTATGGAACCCATTTCCACACGTTAGTAATCTCTCCTTTCACGTATCATGCGGCTAAACCGTACTTCCTACTAGCTTCAGCACGTCTGTCATCATGTCGATCACGTATGATTATTCTACAGCAGCCCTCGATGATCCTTTTATTGCGCTCGTTGAGCGTTCGCTTGAGATATCTGTAAGAGAACTCAGGCCTGAGGTCGCCGCTGTTGTAGGAGAGTTCCCGATATGTACGTATTGTTCTGTGGCCTAGACTTCGCTTAGCTATAGCTCTATTCTAATGCATTTACAGTGGAAAAACTTCCTTCCTGGCTCCCTGGAGCGAGCTTTGTAAGGGGTGCTATACTTCAGAGATCCCTTGTTCCCCTGATTGTGGAGACGCCCTTTGAAGATGTGAAGAAGAACATGGCAAGTGCCTAGTGCTTTTTGATACTCAGACGAGGCTGATGATTTTCAGGCTGCGGGGACGGCTGCATCGTCCATGGTGTCGGATGCATTGAATCGTATACCAGATCAAGCAAAAGATGAAGAAGAGGTCGCTATTCTCGAGAAAGCGATTAAGGAAGCCAGTGCATCTGGTTATGCTGGTTTGTGACCCATTTGCCTTGATCACGTATGTTTTTGACGTATCTTTATCTTCGTGCTTCTAGCCGCCTCAGAAACTGTATGCTTAGACGTGATTTCTATTTTAGCTATCTACTGACAAAAGGCACAGACAACCTCCACTCTATACGTCTTCCTGCTCGCGATGGTTCTATATCCTGACGTACAAGCACGTGCGCAAGCCGAGATTGATTCCGTCATTGGGGAAACCCTCGAAAGATTACCCGACTGGGATGACCGCGCTTCTATGCCCTACATCAATGCCGTTATACAGGAGACGCTGAGGTGGTTCCCTGTTGTTCCTCTGGGTCAGTACCGTTGTCTCGTTGGTTAGCATGGTCATTGACTGTCTGGATTTAGGAATTGCCCATGCCACGTCAAATGACGACGTCTACGAAGGCTACTATATTCCAAAAGGTTAGTTTACGGACTGAAAGCCCTATCTCCGTTCTAAAATTATTTGTCAAGGGGCCACCGTAATGGCTAACACATGGTGATTCATCATAAGTATCAAGTGAACAAAGATCAAACCATAATTATTTCCTCTTATGCAGGTCTATGGCGCGCAATCCAGAGAAATATCCTAACCCGACGAGGTTCATACCCGAGCGTCACATGTCAAAAGCAGCCTCCGAAGAGTCGTCAACGAATCGCCGTGATGACATTTCCTTTGCTTTTGGATTCGGAAGGCGTGTTTGGTACGAAGTTTCAAGTTTTGCGGATAGACGGTTTGCCTAACCTTTTGGCAGTGTTGGACGATATGTTGCGGATGCTTCCTTATTCGCTTCAATTGTGAATATTCTAGCTGTTTTCCGGGTGGAACGGGTACCAGGATGGAATGTCGGGCCTGATGCTGAAGGAGTGGAATGGAGTGGAGGCATAACGACGTGAGTCATCCTCGATGTCCCTCGCAGTTTATCTGAGCCAGCCAATGCAGACACCCTGTATTCCCATGCACATTTATTCCTCGCCACGCGAAGGAAAAGGTATCACAGTTGATGAAAGCACAATCCTGAGGGCTGTGCGTATGACCTAGACCATGGGTCTGGGGTGAAATCATGTATTACCATATTTTTACGATGTTTTTACGATGTCATTCACGCTTGTAATTCTATCTGGACGATTAAAGTTGTCATTCGGCTGCTGGAAGTGCAAAAAACAATAGACATAACCACACGATGAACTGTCCCTGCCGACAAAGTTCGGCCCTTTCCTGCAGTCATCGTACGATTTGATGTTACATATTGACAACGGTTTCGTGTCGCTGCTTCAAAATTACGAGCACCTCGACAGGCATCGACCCTTTTGTAATCTTCTGCTGTTACCTAGGGCTTTTTGACGTGCGCAGTTGTTGCAGCCCTGCCACGATTTGTTTTGGACTCTGTTTATAGGATCCGGGCTATGGAAACCTTTCAAATTTCCACTTGTGTCGTCATTGCCACGAAATGTTCGTAAGAGGGTTGCAAACACACAATACTCAGATACCCCGTTGTCAGCCTAAACACGCACGAACCGAATTCATATTACATTCTGTCGTTCAGTCACATAGGGAATACTACATAGAAACGTCAATCCGGTAAGAGATATTGGCCCATAACCCTATAACCCACTAGCTAGGACTTAAATTAGACCATCCTGTCTTTGGAAGTAGGGCAGTCCTACCGGTCCTGAAGGTCATTCAGGAGACGGAGGATATAGAGGACTGTGAAAGCAATTATCAGTAAACACAAATCTCACGCAGGCCCGGAAAGATGACGTACAAAGGTTGATAAAGCTAGAAAGCGAGCGTTTCGTCAGCTAAGAAAGGTGTCTACGTCAAAGCACTTACTCAAGGTACAAACTGATGGAGCCCATGATGAA
Organism: Suillus discolor; assembly: GCF_016758755.1. Taxonomy (NCBI): domain Eukaryota; kingdom Fungi; phylum Basidiomycota; class Agaricomycetes; order Boletales; family Suillaceae; genus Suillus; species Suillus discolor. Next base: position 204,917 of record NW_024541312.1, read on the forward strand.
CTCATCGGGTGAGAGGCGCTTGTTAATGTTATACGTGTCGTACACGATGTAGCCGCTGAAGATAAGGCATCCGCCAATTGCAAATATGATGTCCATCGTGGTGCCGAAGGGGATAAAGATACCGACCATACCGGTCACGACTGCGGAAAAATGTTAATTTCAAGTCTAGATATGAAGTGTGACGCATACCCAAGGCGACTACACCGCCAAAGAGCCAGGGGCCGAGACCAGAGAAGTCATACTGAACAGATCATCAGAATCGAGTAGCATTAGATCAGTTTGAGCATACCTTCGACTGGAAAGTGAACAGAGTCAAACCAAAGAATACACCGAGCGTGATCAGTCTGACAAATTACTCAGCCTTGAGTAGAACAAAGAGATCGATCGGAGCATACAGTGCTTGCAGAACAATGATGTTATCAAAAAACGCAGTTACGACGCCAAGTGTGAATGCTTCCATTACCGTGAAGGTGGACAGCAGTACCAGGTTAAGGGGATGGCTATGACGCTTCCAGTACAGCAATCCAAGGTTGATTAGGGTACCAAAAAGGGGGACATAGAATGACCAGGTGCTGAGAAGCATAATAAGTAACCCAGCAGTGTCATTTTAAAGCATGGAGACACACTGTGTTGTGACCCAAGTTATAGCCTCAAATGACTGGGAGATTCCGCCGGCGACAACACAAGTGGCGAGCTGGAGATGAACGTGAGTATATGCTCGGAAACCAATGCAAAGCACCCCGTACAATCTGACAGACTGCAGTAGGTAGCTTGATGAGCAAAATCTACAGCGGAAGAGACACGTGCACGTACACAGAATAGTGTAAACCTTGCGAACAAATGCGCTTCGAACTTCCGGAGAGCTTTCTGAGACGGTAACGCCGTACTGGCAGAAGGAGTGTCAGAGGAGCCACACAACACATAGTTTTTCGGAGAGATACCTTGAAGTCGTCAGGAAGGTCGCCTGGTTGGGGCTGATCATAGATCCCACCCCCCGGGGACCTGGAGCGACCGAGCAACGGCGAATGCACATTGTCGTCAGGAACAGAGGTAGGCTTCTTAGACGAGCCCGACGGTAAGTACGATGGTGGTGGAACTGGGTACTGGCTTGAACTCATTGTGGCAAGAGATAGTGGTGTGAAGCAACCGCTGCGGCAGAGGCTGATGAACTCAAGTTTCATATGAACACCCAAACCTTGCTGAATAATACGATGTGGCTGTACATGTCATCGGTTTTCAACTTGAAGCTGCGTTCATTGAAGTTCATTCACTAGCACTCGTGGCAGTAGTCATACTCGTGGCGGATGGCAAGTGGCAGACACAATAGATTTGGTCATTCAATATATTATCCGGCTAGACAATGCAGTGATATTCGATGATACAGCCCAATGACACATTTCACCAGATTCTCCGAACTCCCCTCCTGTGCTTGAAGCTTCTGACCGCTCCACTGAAACATTCTTCGAAACGTGTCAGGCGTGGGCAGCTTGAGGAGGTCCTGTGTCATCAGAAATTCTTGCAGGACCGGGAGCGGCTGCGGGCGTGTTGGTCGGGCTGGGAGCAGGGTCAGGTTGGGAGTGTGCCACAGCTTCCCCTGCAGGGGCACTTCCGGAACCGTAGTCTGCATTCTTGATCGTCCGTTCCATGAACATTCCTCGTCCGCTCTTCTTCTCCCTTCTAACGATCGATGACCTTTGTTTTTCATGCGACTCGGCTAGATGATCGGACCCTGGTGCAGCATGATTAAGAACCATCCGTTGTTCACCCTCGCCAACCTTCTTTCCTTGGTATAGTTTGTTGTGTTGATGGGAAGGATGTGATATGTGGGGGATGCCTGCGGCATCTGGGAAGGCACTGCGTACCGCGAGGTTGGAGTTAGGCATGGCATGGACGGTGTGGATGGTGGCCGTGGCGAGGGCAGTGGCGAGAATGAATGCACGCATGGTTTGATGAAAACGAGGGTGAAAGATTATAATAGTGGAGCTCGTAGGTGACCGTTGAAGACAAGATTGGGGTGGGTAGAAAGGTCTAGGCTGTCCGAATTTTATGTTCCCAGCCGAGAGGCTGACAGGCATTGGCATCAACGAGGCTGACATTTCTGGCCGAGGAGTGGTCAGCCGCACCCTGTGCATATTGTTTCTCGTATCATCTAACTCGGCGTAGAAGTGAGAAATAGGTTACCGACGACCCGGCGCTGTGGACAGACCACCGAGTAGTGGGTATTCATACAAGTCCGTGGGCTCCTAGCAATATGCTGCGGTACAAGTAGCTTCTGAGGCTAATGGAACCCCAGATGTCATGCCCTTGCCGGACGGGGACATGCATTCCGGATCAGTTACAAGCTCTGCGTTTTCAGCAGTAAGCTGCGGTACAAGTTGCTTCTGAGGCTAACGGAACCCCGGATATCATGCCCTTGCCGGACGGGGACATGCATTTCGGATCAGTTACAAGCTCTGCGTTTGCAGCAGTAAGCTGCGGTATAAGTAGCTTCTGAGGCTAACGGAACCCCGGATATCACGCCCTTGCCGGACGGGGACATGCATTCCGGATCAGTCACAAGCTCTGCGTTTTCAGCAGTGTAGATGAAAACGCAGAGCTTTTAATTGATTCCTCACTTGTCGTCAATTGGAAGCGTTCCTCTACCCTGTCAACGATATACGTCACATGGACCAATGCGCTGACTGCACTAGAATGTCGGAGAGATGAAACCGTCGGATTACCGAGGGTGGAAGTGTGAAGAAAGTACCTTGATAAACCTGGTACTGGTATTTGTCATGAATAAACATAGCACCAGTGCGTGGGCAAGCGCTTATCTGCACAGTGAAGTCATAGGGGTGCAAAAGGCCGCAACATGCAGGTAGGTAGTGTTGTGCAACCGGCCGGTGTGCGGCTGGCGCTTCGCTCCGACTGTGGGACAGGGAGAGCGGCGACCAGATCAGCAACGGCCTGTGTGACGAGAGAGATGCGTAGGCAATGCGTCTACGAGATGTTCATTCTCAATGTCACGAATGTGAAGCGCTCGACTCGGGGCAAGGATGAATTTCAGAGCTGAGACAGAATCATGTGGCCAATTCAAAGTTTTAGAACACACCTTGGCACGCTTCTCACAACAATACGCATACTGGCTGCTTCAGACCATCACATTGCCCTGGAGATACGTGTCATAAATTTCGAAAATAGACAAACGGTAAGAAAATGCAGTGATCTGTTGCATGAAGTTTGTCACGACCATCAGTCAAGGTATCAAACAAAGTACAAGAACATGCGGATGGCGCCAGTTATGGGACCTGAGGCCTGAGCGCTTCATCAACAAATTACCCAATGAAACGATTATGTTAACGCATGGGAATGCGAAAATGATTTGAACAAGCACCTTCCTTGTCCGTATATCATTTACAAGAGCGGAACTTCATCTGCATTAAGTAATTTTGAACGTGAGAGGATGATCTAGGCGCTTCTTCTACATAGGAAAAACCAGATGCTTGAGCAACGACTAAACCCGTAACCACTCGCCTTCCAACCACCATTCAAGTGTGAAGGGAACATCGTGTATGTTCTCACTTTACCCTTCGCGAAAATAAAGCCGCTGGCGACAGACAGAATTAACCCAGCGATTTGTATCCCCAAAGCCGTCCTGTCGGCTAAGACCAAAGACCTGTGAGTTGACTTTATCGTTAGCAATATCACGTGCTTCTATTGACCAAAAAGAATATAGGCTCATCAATTCACCAACGATCATTGTCCTGGCAAGAAATCTGGTCCACATTCAAGAGCTCTTCTTGCATCGCATACACGATCCATGATCTGAATCAGTTGAGAGCATAATAATGAAAAGTCCCAGATCAACTTCCATTTCTGGACCGCACATTCAGCGTCATTATGCTGAATCGCCGGGAATGCGGGGTGCTGAAGTATTGCCATGCCAGCTAATGGTTCTCCACGGTCATGTAAAGGATGTTGTGCACCTCCGAGTCCCTGGCGGACAGCGCATCATAACCGGTTCAGACGATGGTACGATCCGAGTATGGGACCTAGAGAATGGCGCAGAGATAGGTGACAGGTGGCCAGTTGACGATTATAGGATACCAGTGACAAGCTTAGCATTGTCCCCAAACGGCATTACTCTTGCAAGTGGGTACAAGAATGGGTTAGTGAGATTGTGGGACATTGGAACGGGGAAGGTCATCGTCGAATGGACAGGTCACACTGACAAAGTACGGTCGATATGCTGGAGTCCAGATGGTGAGCAAGTGGCGAGCGGATCCAACGATGGGACAGTACGAGTGTGGTATGGCCAGAGCGGAAAACCCGTGCTTGGTCTCAATCCAATGATGAATTCGGAATACAAAGATGTATACACAGTGGCATATTCACCAGATGGGACGAGGATTGCGGCGGGAGGAGAAAAGAAGAACGCATTAAATATTTGGGATGCCAAGGCGGGCGAGCTACTCTCCACAGTCGAGTTCCAGGAAGAGGGTTCTTTTATAATCACCGGTGGCTCGGAGGAATCTGATATTGGTTGTATCGGTCAACCTGTTTTCAGCTTGGTTTGGTCGTCGGATGGAAAGAAGCTTATTTGCGGATTCCAATGTGGCTGGATCAGGGTATTCGACACCGCCACAGCCACATGGCAGGAGATTGCCATCATCAATTTGGGTCGGGCCCATGTCCGTAAGGTCGCTTTGTTTCGCAACGACCGTCTTCTAGCGAGTGCAGCATCGTCAGACGTACGCTTGTGGAATCTCGATACCAACCTACAAGTTGGTCCACCTCTCCTGCAAGATAATTTTCCAGACTGCTTAACCTTCTCGGATGATGGAAAGCTAGTCGCAGGCGCTGGCACACATGTGTCCGTCTGGGACACTCATGCCATCGTAAAAGAAGCTGGTTCAGAAGACCTCGTGACCATTCCAGATGTGAGTGAAAATTTACCACTCACTCAATCTTACTAACGATGAGCTCTAGAAGGTGTGTATCATCGAGTCATGGTTCCGACTCCGGAATACTAATATTTCACTCGTACTAGTCGTTCTTAGATGTGCGTGCCGTGTTGTCATTTTTTCAATGATTATAACCTTGACAGTTTAGGTGGACGCTACGGGACATCCAGCTGAGCTCGAGCAGGAGTATCAGGGGAGGTTTTTTGACGACACTCCAGACGGTGATTATGTGCGTCGTCGTCATCTCAACTAGCCCATTCTTAAGTCTGATTGATACGCGCTCAGTCTTCCGCGCCAGGTTATCACAATTCCTCTGCACACCATCACCGCGGTCCTTTCAGACCATCTGGTTCACGTTCACGTGTGCTTTTCTCTCGCATCTCCTCGCTCCTCCGTCGCTCTCAACTCAACACTGATAAAACAACGGTACTTCAACGACCTCCAAGGCGAAGTATCTTTTCTCGTCGCGGTCCTCATGCTGTCGAGATTGCTACAATACGTGACAAACAGGTACATATTTCTCAGTTATGTTTCCAATCATCGAATGATTTATATGCAGGCATTGTATGTTGCTCCACGGCCACGAGTTAACGACCCAGGGAGGCCACGGCATGGCTATTCGCAAAGTCAAGCACAGGCGTCGATACCACAAACTCCACCTGCTGCTGGCTCGGCGTCCACAACACCTCCTGATCCTACTACCACCACGACAGGTGCAGCAAGCGCGGCGGCGCAGTCAAGTCCTGTTGTCGTCATTGACAAACCTCCATGGTGGGCACGTCTCGTACTTTTTATCTGCTGTGCATCTGCACAATACCCCAATAGACAATAGTGGCGCCGAGACCAGCGCCTGCTATATATAAGCATTTATATAGAGCTAGACAGTGTCAGTTGCTGTATAATAGACTCGCTTGTCAAAAAAAATGATGTCGAATTCAGTCACCCGTTTGACTCTGACATCCGGACCTAAGCCTCAGTCGCTGAATATTTATAGGGGTACATTAGATGTGTACATGCTTTGTTAGACAAGAAATGTTTCATCATCGACACTCTTCCCAGTGGGGTAACTACACTATTCGTTGCTGGTTTATCCGGAACGAGGGCTCGCACATCCCAATTAACATTCTGTTTGAAATACCAGACAGCTATCAATGAGCCTTTCTGTGCGGTTCACCAAAACTTATGGACTCCCGTTGGCTACATAAATTTAACTATTATTCCCCATTCATGCCAGGGATGACTGACAAGCATCTGCTACATTTTTTCATGATCATCATATCAAGGTTTCAAACAATGGGAAAGCGTGTGCATAGCGCCAGTTGCAGAACCTGAGCGCTTCATCTGCATATCACCCTTTCGTAAGAGTGAGACATTTGTAGAATGCATGCTCGAAAGTCTCACAAGAAATTGATGAGAGACTTTTGGCATTAACTTGTCCGAGGAGGGAGTGCATGCCCCATACACGTTTGTGTCATTGTAGAACAATCACTGTCAACCAGTATCAAACGCTGTACCGGGCCTGGGCCTGAGCGCTCATCTACACAGCATGATTTACCTGGAAAGCAAGGAACATGCATGAGTTCAACGAAAATGAACCGAGCTAGACATCATGCAGAATATCTCATCTACTGTCTCAACTCACAGTCAGTCAAGCACTCTCGAAACTTATGAATGGAGAGCATACCATGCATCTAAAGTTGTGTCAAATTGACATTCTTCTGGAAGGTACTTGCTGTTACAACCGCTATCTCATACTTTTACATTCTTAAGATATGCCTTCCTTTCTTGAACTTGTACTTACTATCTCACGATGACTTGGTCTGTGCGCACATATGGATCTATTTAAGCACATGTATTACACTTGTATTCTTTACTTGAATCTTACTAGGTTTTACCTGGAACATCCCTCGCTTAAGACCTCCAATCTTAAGTCGTCCTGAAACCCGATTCTTAGTCAAAGCACTCCTTTGACTAAGTCCACAGAACTCTCTCTTGTCTGAGAGACTGAGAATCTCAATGACCGAAAACTCTGTTGAGTTGTCGTTGTTAGAACTATCCTAGTTCGTAACAAAAGATTCAAGTCGAAAAGACACCACACATCTGTGTGTGTCCGATACCAACAGAACAAAGAAGACAAACCGAAAACAAGAAGAACTGCTGAGCAAAACAGCCAGCACGGACAGCAGACCTGACATCACTCACCCCAAGACTACAGGCCTTGAACCTTGGTACTTCAGTACCCCCGCTCAATATGTCGACATCAAACACTAGCAGCGGCAAAGAATTCGAATACAAGATAAACCACCCTCCCATATTCAATGGAGATAGGGATCTGTCTAGATCATTCCTCCTATCCTGTAACGCTTACATGGATATCAACGATAAACTCTACAAAGAAGACAAACATCGCATCATTTTCATCACGTCGTTTATGAACGAAGGAAATGCCAGATTATGGAAAGAAGAATTTCTGGAAGACACTCAATTCATTGACTCCTCCGGACAAAAGAAAGGATATGGTACCATGAAAGATTTCTTAGAAGCTTTCAATAAAGCATTCTCCGCAATCGATCCTTCCGGAACAGCAATGACCAAGCTAGGAGCTCTCAAACAAACCGGAGATCTCCAGACTTATATCGCCGATTATCAGAGGCTAATCGCTCAGGCAAAAGTCAAAGAAGAAACCGCCAAAATCTTTCACTTCCAGCAAGGACTCAATATAGGAATCCTTATCAAGATGTTCAATGCTGGAAACGTCCCAAAGAACTTCGATGACTACATCGCCGCAGTAGTCGACATCGATAACTGCCACACACAGTTACAATCCATTAGATCCCGCTTCCCTATACAACAGAAGAAGAAAAGATTTGGGGATCAAAGATTTGTACCCACAAGGGATCGCGATGCTATGGTGATTGATCGACTCACGGATGAAAGTCGCCAAGAACACATGCGTGTCGGAAAGTGCTTCACTTGCCACCAGATCGGACACCGTGCTCAGGAATGTCCGCAGAAGAAAAAGGGACCTCCCTTTGTCCACAAAGTGGAAGAAGAGGAAGAAGAAACTAGGCGCATTCAAGAGGATTTTTGAAACAGAGAAACATATCGACAGTGGAATCTCCAATAGAACCTGTACGTTTGATACGAGCTGTCAATGATAAAAAAGAACTTCGCATTCCCATTACTCTCATATCTCGAAAACAGGAAAATGTCGAAACAAGCACGGTAATCAATTCTGGCGCTTCTGGAACCTATATCTCCGAAAGCTTTGTGAAAAAGCTCGGGATAAGAACCAAAAAACTGAAAAAACCATTCAATATCCAAACCGCAGATGGAAGCTATTTCAGCAGCGGACCAGTAAATCGGTACTGCACCCTTATCATCAAAATTGATGAATGAACCATGATAGGAAAATTCAACATTACCAATTTAGGAACACGAGACCAAATTCTCTTGGGAATTCCGTGGCTCCAAAAGATGAATCCCTCTATCAACTGGACAGAACGAACTCTCTCACTTCCTTGTACCCCAAAGTCTATCGAAATCTCGGAAAGAATTCGAAAACTTAGCACCCCCCCCAAACAAAGAAAGTGGACAAATTCCAAACTAAAGAAACAACCATCCAAATTCTCTGCTTCCATCGAGGAAATCCCCGAAGATGTACTGCTGTTGCTACCAACAGAGGATGACAATCTTTTTGACACTCAGGAAGACATTTGGTGCGCTCCACTGGTACAAGACGTCTCTACCTATAAGCTAGATGACGGGGAATTCCTGGTTGAATACGGTGCTGATGGAGAATTCGTTCGAATTATACAAGAGATTTCGCTCGACACTCCTCTCACAAAGGATGGAACATCCTTTTCGGAACAAATTCCGATCATCACCCCTCTTAAAGTTAGCAACAAGGCACAAGAGTTTGCAACGGAAGAAAAGGAAAAACAGAAGAAACCCTTCGAAGAACTCGTGCCCGCTTATCTCCATGAGTATGCGGATGTATTTGCCAAAGATGGACTAAAACAACTCCCCCCGGAACGACCAGGAATAGACCACTGCATAGAAACAAAACCTGGGTTCCTTCCAAGGACGTCTAAAGTATACCCTCTCTCACCAAAAGAAAGGCTTGTGGTAAAGAGATTTATTGACGAAAATTTGGAAAAAGGTTTTATCACTCCGTCAAAATCCCCACAAGCCAGTGGGTTCTTTTTTGTAGGAAAGAAAAGTGGAGAGCTTCGTCCCTGTCAAGATTATCGAGGCATTAATGATCAAACGATAAAGAACTCTTATCCCCTTCCACTTCCGGCAACTCTTATCGAATGACTACACGGGGCAAACTTCTTCACGAAAATGGATATTAGATCAGGATATAACAACATCCGTATCCACCCGGATGATCGATGGAAAGCCGCGTTTACCACGGAGCACGGATTATTTGAACCAAGTGTAATGTTCTTCGGGCTATGCAACTCACCTGCCACCTTTCAAGCATTTATGGATAATGAATTCCGTCAGGAAATCAACGAAGGATGGCTGGTAATATACATGGATGACATCCTTATCTTTTCAAAGACACTTGAAGAACATCACGAACGAACAAGGCGGATCTTAACAAAGATTAGAGCGGAAAAGCTATTTCTGAAACCAGAAAAGTGCACATTCGACTCTCAAGAAGTTGAATTTCTTGGCATGATCATTAAACCAGGATCCGTAGAAATGGACAAAGCAAAAACCAACGGCATCAAAGAATGGCCCGTTCCTACTTCTGTTAAAGAAGTTCGGTCATTTTTAGGATTCTGCAATTTCTACCGATTATTTGTCGCTCACTACTCGGACATCGCTCGTCCCCTTATCGATCTGATCAAGAAGGATACCATTTTCTCTTGGAACGCTCAACATCAGGAAATGTTCGACCAGTTGAAAACCCGTTTTACCACCCATCCTGTACTCCGCAACCCAGACCCCTTAAAACAATTCGCTATTGCCACAGACGCTTCTTTAGTGGCAACAGGAGGAGTTCTATTACAAACTGACGAAAACGGTGTCTATCACCCCTGCGCCTATCTATCGCAATCATTCAATCCAGCCAAACGAAATTATCCAATTTTTGACCGAGAACTCCTTGCCATAATTCGTGCGCTAACCGAATGGCGACATTATCTTGAAGGACACCCCTCCCCGATTATAGTTTTCACAGATCACATGAACTTGCTCTACTTTAAGAAAGCCGAACACTTATCTCGTCGACAAGCACAATGGCAGATGCTTCTGACTGACTTTGATCTGGAGCTACATCATGTTCCTGGTTCTAAATTAGCTGTACCTGACGCCCTCTCTCGGCGATCAGACCATGATACCGGATCCTCCGATAACGATAACACCATCCTACTTCCCGATTCCATGTTTGTCCGACTCATTGATGATGACCTTTGCGCTACCCTTGCCAGCTCCGATGCACTTAACGACCCACTATTCGCCACTGCCGTAGACGCCCTCAATGGTGTCTGTCTTCCCCCCATGAAATCCGCTTTAAGTGATTGGAAAGTAGATTCAGGGATCTTGTCTTACAAGAACCGAGCGTATATTGCTCCTGATCATCGCAAAACTATGTTGGCTCGATACCATGACCATCCAACCGCTGGTCATCCCGGACGTTTTAAAACCGAGGAATTGGTCAAACGCGAAGTGTGGTGGCCAGGTATGGGAGCCTTCATCCGGAAATACGTTGAAGGATGTGCCACCTGCCAGCAAATGAAGGCCGATACACATCCCGTTACGCCACCTCTCGTCCCCATTTCCTCCCTTGCCACCCGCCCCTTTTCCCAGATCTCTGTCGATCTTATCACGGATCTTCCCATTTCCTCTGGTTTTGATTCCATCATGGTCGTGGTAGACCATGGGCTTAGTAAGGGGGTGATAATTACTCCTTGCCATAAAAATATTACCTCTGAAGGGGTAGCCAAACTATTCCTGAAACACGTATTCAAACACTTCGGATTACACGACAAAGTAATCTCTGACCGAGGACCCCAATTTCTCTCAAAATTCTCCGTGGAATTAGCTCGACTCCTTGATTATTCTATCGCCCCTTCCACCGCCTATCATCCACAGACTGATGGACAGACTGAACGACTCAATCAAGAACTAGAAACATACCTACGGATCTATTGCAGCAATGACCCAACTAATTGGGTAGAACACCTTCCCATGGCAGAGTTTGTTCACAATCATAGAAAGCATGACGCCCGAAATGCTTCACCTTTCTACATCATGATGGGTTATGAGCCTAAAGGAATCCCCCATGTCTTGGCAGACTCAACTGTACCAGCCGTGGAGGAACGAGTTCGACTTCTTCAAAAGATCAGAGAAGAAGCGATAGCCTGTCACAACATCGCTATGCAACGGATGGCGGAAAGATCCTTCGGCCAGAAGTACCAACCATGGAAAGTAGGCGATAAGGTGTGGTTATCTGCAACCAATCTCCGTCTAAAACTTCCATCTCAGAAACTCGCCCCGAAAAGATATGGCCCCTTCCCCATTTCTGCCGTACTATCTCCGATCACGTTCACACTCCAACTACCTCCGCAATGGAAAATACATCCCATGTTCCATGCTTCCCTATTATCGTCCTATAACGAAAATGACGTTCACGGTCCAAACTTCTTGGAACCACCACCTGACATTCTAGAAGAAGAAGAAGAATACGAAATAGAAGCTATACTGGCTCACAAAGGCACCAGCAAACGTCGCCGTTATCTTGTATCATGGAAAGGATATTCCTCTGCTAGCAACGAGTGGATCCCGGAAGAAAACCTGGAAAACGCTGAAGAAACCCTTTCGATCTATAAAAGAAAACACTCGCTGTGATATCTTCCCATCAACATAAACATTATGTCCTTCCCAGTTTCTTACACTCTCCCCTATGAATCCACGTTCGCCCCAATCAACCTATCCTCAGACGAAGGAAGATTTGAATCCTTCATCTCAGAAATTGAAGACCTTACTCTCATCAAAGCCGCTATCCTTTGTCCCCAACATGCCATTGAAATCAACAAGATCCTTATCAACCGAAACACCTTCTCCATCAATCTCCTCGTTAACGTCATCAGATCCGCCGAACTCATTGAAAGACTCGTACGACATGTGGAGGAACCACATGTTCAACATGGCATCATGCATTTACAGAAACACATTCGTGCTTACACTCTGCGTCTTATCCCTCAGGAGGTTAGGGCAGATATCCAGGAAGTTATTCACATCATTGCTGAACGAGTCACCGGAGTCGCTCGCCCACCATCTCCACAACCAGTTGAACGAACAACTGCGACTCCACCACCTTCCTATGACGGTGGAATTCCCATTCCTCCTCCTCGTGTGTCTGACGAGCTATTGGCTGCTGTTAACAGCCTCACGGAGATTACCAACGCCATGATCGTTAACCTGCAAGAAGAGACCCAACTTGCATTACAAGTAGCCTCCATAGCATCCGCAACCACGTCTGATACGGTCGTTGCTCCAGAAGAAACTGTAGAGCACCTGGAAAACCTTTACGCTGCCTTCTCTTCTACGCACGATGAGATAACCATGGAACAGTCGATTTCTCCTCCCGACGAAACCATCGCGCTTGCTGAAGCACTCAGAGCGCTACACATCCATCCACCAATGACTATCCCATCCACGCTTACTCCACCAACATTTGTAGACTGCCTTGTCCCAGTACAAGCCCTTGGACCTACCACCCCTGCAGAGTACGCTGAGCTAATCGCGGAAGCAGAACGAATCCCCATGCCATTGTCCTCCATCTACGTACTCGCTAAAGAAGACGTAGCCCAGATTAAAGAATCTTCTCGAAGAAGAAGAAGGTCCCCTAAACATGGATACCGAGGCAAGGGAAAGAAAAGAGCCTCTAGCGATGATGAAGCATTCAGTCACCGTCTGTTACGACAAACGGTCGTGTGCGACTAGGGTGATCTAAACAGCGACAACCACGACAGTGGTACCAAGTGCTGAGAGTCATCGGCCTTTACAGACAAGCAAAGGTTGCGTACTCGAACGTAGCTCATGGTGGTTAACGAGGGGTTACGCTGAGATGATAGCAGGGTTTACAGACAGTGAGAGGCGTCACTGAAGGTACGAGTCGATGTCGAGCAGGTAGCTTTAGCGGGACAAGGAGTTCAAGGGTAAACCTAGTAAGATTAAAGTAAGGAACGTCTACTTGTAATCTTCGACCTTATATAAGGCTACTTGTCGTATCTAAGCTCAGCCTAAAGCTGGGTTCTAATCTGCTTATCTACATGTGTCAGAGATAGCGTCCATGAGGCGGGCTTCTATCGTAGATAGGGTCCATGCGGTACCCTTCTATCAGTACATGAGGCAGCGCGAGGCTTGCCTTCTATCGTTACATGAGGCAGCACGAGGCTTGCCTTCTATCTTCTATCAGTCCTCGAGGCAACACGATGCTTGCCTTCTATCTTGATAACATTAATAGGTCTTCTAGACCTATGTCGTCATGTATCGTCACGTGCAGTCCAGACCGCTTATCTAAGCCGGCAGTTGCCGCTTATCTTCTATCATCATCTATCGTCATCTATCATCATCTGTTGTCACAGAGCTAGTGAGGCTCCGGTATCGTCTATAGAGCTGGTGAGGCTCCAGTGTCGTCTATAGCTGTGCGGTCGGCAGAGGGCTATCTGCTGGTGGGGGACTCGTGCCATGTTACTGTAACACCGTCCCGCTCCTCCCATCATACGCCCTTCATCCTTGAACCCAGACGAAAACCGTGTTTGCAGATACTGTAAAACCCTTGGCCATCGCCAAACCAACTGTCCCGATTATTATTGCAGGATATGCAGGGAACTCTCCCCTGGACATCTATCCTTGTATTGCCACCAATTCACTGGAAGCTCCCCCACTACACTTACTTGGAAGGACGAAGGATTCTACCAAGAACTCTCTCATTGGGAAAAAAGTTTAGATGAAGCTTACATCAGCCAGTGCCAGGAAGAAGAAGCCCTCCGACAGGCGGAGTACCTTACTGGAGGAGACGATCAGCTTGACTATTCCGACGACCCTATCTATTGGGCGAACCAGGACGACTCTAACCATTGTGAATACCAAGATTATGAGTAAAGTCGGTGACTTCATGCTTAGTAAGGGGGTAATGTTACAACCGCTATCTCATACTTTTACATTCTTAAGATATGCCTTCCTTTCTTGAACTTGTACTTACTATCTCACGATGACTTGGTCTGTGCGCACATATGGATCTATTTAAGCACATGTATTACGCTTGTATTCTTTACTTGAATCTTACTAGGTTTTACCTGGAACATCCTTCGCTTAAGACCTCCAATCTTAAGTCGTCCTGAAACCCGATTCTTAGTCAAAGCACTCCTTTGACTAAGTCCACAGAACTCTCTCTTGTCTGAGAGACTGAGAATCTCAATGACCGAAAACTCTGTCGAGTTGTCGTTGTTAGAACTATCCTAGTTCGTAACACTTGCAGTGAGCGATGCACTTTGCACCCCTGCCAAGCTGAAGTCAAGATATAAACAGTCGTTTACCAGCATTTGGGATCCACGCAAACATTCCTATAGATTCTCAAAAAACAAACAAACACTGCAGTCAGCAACTCTTGCACATATCGTTCCCTCGTGAGTCAGTATACATTGATCAGGGTTTCTGGTGAGTAAATTTTTCATGCGCTCTAATGATAAATTGATGAGGAAAGAAGAAAGGTCCGTAAAATAAGCGGAAACTTTTCCTCTACAGGACCATTTGCTCTAAGACCCCAGGGAGCTGCTCTCGCACGCACAATACACCAGCGATCAAAACTTGAGCGTCAACCATGTCTTCCCCTGCTGCTGAGATGGAAGAGATGCCAGCTTTGACACCCAACCAGACAATGCGAGGACATACCGACTGGGTATGAGGGACCATTCACTTGCCAAACGGACAACACATCATCACATGTTCCCAAGATGGTTCACTGTGCCTATGGGACCTGGAGAGCGGCGCTCAAATAGGTGATGACTGGCGAGATAAAGAGGATGACGAGGATGGAGAAGGAGTGCTGTCAATTGCACTGTCTCCAAATGGTACAATTGTTGCAAGCGGAAGCAGTGATGGGACAGTGAGGTTATGGTTCGTCGAGACGGGGAAGGTCATTGACAAGTGGACCGGACATACTGGTTATGTGAAGTCAGTTTGCTGGAGTCCAGATGGTGAGCGGGTGGTGAGCGGATCCCGGGATGGAACAGCAAAAATTTGGGATGTGGAGAGCGGCGAGACTGTGCTAGGTCCAATCAAAACGGGGCACAAGTGGGTGTATGTGGTGGCCTACTCACCCGACTCAACAAAGATTGCGACGGGAGGACTCCTCGAGAATGGGATCAAAATATGGGATGCAACGACAGCTGAACTGCTCCACGCAGTCACACATAGTCAATCAGTCGGGAGTTTGTTGTGGACATCGGACAGCGACAAGCTTATCTCCGGGTCGTCAGATGACTCAATTAGGGTTTTCGACACTGCCACATGGCAGGAACTTGCCATTCTGGAGCACCAAGACGTTGTTTACATCACTTTGTTTTCGAACAACCGCCTCCTTGTGAGTGGGTCAAACGATGGATCGGTGCTTTTGTGGGATCTCGACACGAATCTCCCTGTCGATCCACCAATCCAGCACGAATGTGAGGTGGATTGTGTGTCAATTTCCGCCGATGGAAAGCTACTAGTGACTTGCTGTAGGGACACAAATGTGTACACCTGGTACGTGCCCGCAATCCTAAATGCAACTGGGCTCGAAGACCTCCTGTCCTTTCCGAATGTCAGTGTAAACATAACACTTACCCTACCTGGCTAACAATATTATTCGAACAGAAGGTATGCGTCTCATGGTTATTCAGGAAAAGAGTATGCTAACTTCCTTCTTACACAAGCACTTACTGGACGTACGTGACATGTTTGTCAACGTTTTTACTGATTGTAACGTCAGATCGATGCTATGTGACTTGAAACCCAGTTTGAAGACGCCCAATTTCCAGAAGGATTTTTTGACGACACGCGAGAATACTCTCATGTATGTCATCATTTTTCATCAGTCGCTTCTGCCTCAGAGTTTTATCGTCACAGTATCCCTCTGCGAGTCGCTCCCGCCGTGCTTTTGCCCCCTCACGTTCACGTCCGCTTCTCGTTGGTCTTTCTTCGCTTTTCCATCGCTTTCGATCCAACAAACATGAGACGACACAACTCCAACAACGCCGGACACAAGGCTTCGTCTCACTACGTCGACCCCATGTCGTAGAAGTCGCGGCTGTGCGCGATAAAGGGGTATGATCACCTCCGTTACCACTCTTTTACATTTTAATCTATCTCGTAGTCCTTATATGTCGCCCCACCACGTAGCAAAAAGGGCAAAAGACAAAATACTCAGGCCAAAAGTCAACAACAAGCTCAAAATCACTCTCAAGCATCGTCGTTGCGTCCTGTGGCCACTGCTGTGCCTGTAATGTCCACGATACCCACAACCACCGCCACTTCCATGCCTGAAACTGACAAGCCTTCTCATCGTGCGATTGTCATTGACAACCCTCATTGGTGGATCCGCCTCATGCTTTACATTTGCTTATAAATATGTTAACTATACTGATGACCATCACGAATGAGGGATCAGCTGCCCCTCATCTAGGCAGCATACTGGCGGTTCTTATTCATGTTCTGATTATTTTGGTTGAGGTTGATTCGTGTATCTTCATTTCCTGTTTTTCTTCTGAATTGTGTTCACCAGGCTTGGTATCCGGTCTCGACAATAACACCGATTGTCCGCTTACTTGATAAAATACAATTTCACCTATCAAATTCCACAAACCTTGAGCAGTACGTGAAGATACTGTATTGCGGTGACACTTGGCAGTGTATACAAGAATACTGTTCTGATCGATACATACATATATATAATTGGACACTCACTTTCAGCGCAAAAACGGGTGGTCTTTAAGTTCCGTGTCTGACGTGGGAGCTGATTCATTTTCAAGGTCCCCGTTCACAATACGTCCAAGCGGCTGACCAGCCCACTTGTACTTCCATCGAAAGAACAACGATTGCGCTTTGGCGAGCGACTGCTCCTTGCGTGAAATCCAAAGTCGACTATGGAAGTATTTGTGCCGCCATCGTCCTCCAGGTCCAAATGTCAGGAAGACGCCCGCTGCTTCTATACAGAACGTTCTCTGTCAGTAAGATTAAACCCCTGAACTTAGAGATCTTATTGTTGTCTTTTCCCACAGCTACATTCAGCAGTTTTCTCTTGGCTACCACTATGTGCCCAAGTCCAGAACGTGCGTACGACAGCTTTGGACAGTGCACCTGATATTTATTCCCTGTACCGTCCATAAATGGACAGTAATAGTCTTGTAACACACAGCATCTTACCTATGCTATGGAAGCCACAACTTGGAGATCCTCTTATCATATCTAATGGGCGCTGCAGACACCTTCATATAGAGCTGGCGTTCCCTTTGATCATGAGTCCCACCCTAATTAGACCCACCAAGCATGTGTCCTGTAGTTGTGCCAGTGCCATCGAGATCACCATCGAGCTCAAGCTTTATGCTTGATGGTGATACTGTGCCACTCCCAGAAGGGGTACCTAACCGTGACTGGGAGGGTTTTTTTCGGCAGCAAGCAACAGTTCAGTCGGATTCAGACGACGAACACATACCTGAGCCACTGCTCACACCGTATCCGTATTTAGTCACCCCGTATCCATCATCAGTTGAACACATTATCTCACATCACCCACCGCCAACTCCTGACTCCCCTTTCATCCCAGAGCCTCCGCAGGGTCCATGGGACGGCTGGATTCCCGCATTAAATTCGCCAGTTTACCAACATCGCCAACATCAATATATTTCGCAGAGTTATTCTGAGGAAGGAGGGGACCATTTTGTTCGTCGGTGGCAAAAATGGTGAGTTTGTTTTTGCTTACGTTGGGTGCTGGCTTGCTCAATGAGTTACGGTGCACAAGGGATCAGTATGGCAAGCTGTGGGTACCGGATAGGCACAGGTTTCGGTCGCCTTCGCCTATAAGCATTCTAGGAATCGAAGACTATTTCTACCTCAATGTCCGCTCCATGAACGAAGGAGGCAAGTTGTCGACATATCAACAATACATTGCATAGCATGCATACTGAACAAGCTTATAGGGAAAAAGTCGCTTGTTTTTAGCGACTTCAGTCCAATCTTAGATTCTTTTCTTCAGTAAGTTGTCTTGGAATGGATCGTGCGGGTGCTGCTAACATTGATTCCTGATTCTCAGTACTGTATTTGTCGACATCGATCACGACGAGATTCTTGAGTATCCTATTCATCGATTGTCCCAAAAGATGAAGGTACTTCGGTCTAGGTTGGACGATGCCTACACCTTCTTGGACACAGAACAACTTCCAGGAGACCTAGTAACCAAGGCCGAAGTTTTCGGCTTCAACGCGTCTACTGGATGTTAGTTTTGCATTGATTTTCGCGCTTAATAACCCTGATCATTATGGACAGGCGAAGGGGCCGCTGAGTTCGTCGATGTTCTTGTGACACATTTAGAAAAACTGTTGGAGGTCGTGGAAACGGAAAGCAAGCAGACGTATGTGTGTTTCAGTCCATCATGCTTGTCCCTTATCGTTTATGATCATGCAGGGTCAAGCAACTCGAAGAACTATTGTCTAACAATGAGATTTCCTTCGAACTTCTGGAGTATTACTACGAGGAAGGAGAGCGTTACATCTTTAATGATGGGCTTTTACAGAATAGTTTAGATGTCGAAAGACCTATTGTGGGAACTATTTCCCTCACTTATTTATCGTCACTACTGATATTCTGCGCGAAAGATCTTGGTAGTCTTGAAGAGTGCCCGCTTCCGTGATGATAGACAGTGAGTAGGAACTTCTCGGAACATGGCTGTGACAAATTCTGATTAGACCTGTTCAGGGCGTTGCTCGTCAAGTTGGAGCACCTTGAGTGGGATGGCGTTCGTTTCGAGAAGCGCACCATGTCATTGGATCTTTTTGCATTCCAGGTACTGTGATAACTCTCCAATACCAAACTACCATTTGTTCACTTACCGATTTTAGGGAACTCGAGCCTTCTCGTCCCTGTTTCTTCAACCCGTCACAGACGAAGCCCTTGCTAAAGTGACTGGTGAGAACTTAATCTTTGAGTTTCCGTTAAGATATTGAATTATCAATATAGAGCGCGGAAGGCTTTATCTTTCTTACAGCAGAGTTTGTTGTGCAGAGTGTAAGTGCCGCATCCTTCCAGCTTCTCACTACATTTTCATACTTTCCTCATTTACAGATTATGACGACACACCGATGCGGTCGGTTTTCAGTGGCAACTCAACTCCACGCACTAGGCGGGTGATGGTTGACCCAGTTGGATTCTACCGTGCCTTGCAAGGCTACAACCCAAATTTGTGAGTAATCTACTTGTTCTCTGGGTTGACGCTAAGGCCCTAGTGTCATAGACGTGTATCACTTCCCGACGATGCGCAGGAGCATATCGCACGCCTTCCATACTGGATTGGTGGGTATGATCTTGAAGTGAATGTGAGCAATTCATAATACGTATTTCGCTAACTGCTTAAGTAAATTGTGATATCCAGCAATGGCGAATATTCAGTATATGGGATTTGAAGCCAGTCAAGTATGATCAAGAGGCATGGAGCAAACTCATTATGGACGAAGACACCAAGGTGTGCACGATCATGTTGGTTCCTTAGCTTTGTTTATCTTCTGTTGCAGGATCTTATAAGAGCACTAGTGGATAATGCTGGCTGTTCTGTAGGCGGTCTAAAGCCAGCGCAGTTCAACAAAGGACAGGTGTGTTTTGAATTGCCGTCGTTTTTTGTCTCTCACTCAAAATTTCATAGACAATACTTCTTAAGGGACCACCAGGAACGGGCAGAATGACAACTGTTCATGCTGTCTGCAATCTCCTCAAAAGACCTCTGCTTACTATCAATATCACTTCTCATGACTTCTTGTACGACCTTATGAATCTGGTACTAGATATTTCTCTGCGTGTATCGGTTCGTACAACTCACAACTTTCGATGATTCTTTGACAAGACCTTGTTATCGTTTAGTTTGCAGCCACCTGGAATGCGGTGATTGTGGTGAAAGACGCCGATGTACGTACACCCTTTGACACCTTGCCCTGTGTGATTTATCACGTCATCCAGCGTTTCCTGGAGTCGAAAGATCAAGGCCATAGGGTATGTTTTGGTTGTTGGACTCTCACTACTTGAGCCTTGATTTCTCGTCAGGATCGCGTCAGGACTGTTCTCCGTCAATTTGAGTCGGATGATTGTATCTCCTTCTGGGTATCAGGTGCCTGCGACGAAGAACTCCTGACGCAGTTTTCTGCTGGTGCGTAATCCGATTGTCTGACCTGCTTCTGCTTCTGAATGTTCGCCATTGAAGTCGTTGAATTACCTGAACTGAACACTGCAGCCCGACGTCGTCTTTGGCTTGGCCACTTCGGCTTGAATGATCCCGCTGCAATTATATGGAATAGTGAGCGCACGCTTATCGGCTCCTCCTTCGTGGATCAGAAGGAGATGGATCATTCATTACTTCTTCGTGATGTCGAGAAACTTTCACGGCATCAGTTAGATGGTAAGCTTCGTCTCTGCCACCGACGCGATGTCTGACGACGTTTTTAGGGAAGATGATTGACAATATCGTGCGGTCCGCGCGAGCACTAGCTGCCTCAAAGTAAGCCCAATGCTATATGTTATCGGGCATACGCTAATGACTATTTTACAGTGGAGAGCATTTGTCCGTCCATCACATCAAAGTGGTCATGAAAGCACAGCGATTGGATAATCTTCCGTTATGGCGGAAACTGACCCGAATTCTGACACGTCCGGCGAAGGTGCTTCACATGTGAATTGGGCGGAAGGCTCGTTGGTTTAATGTTACTGCCAGTGATACAGAGACCTGATGTTCTTGTTTGCTTGTAATATAGCTGTATGGCATTCGATGTACAATATTAGATTGCAGACCCAATTATCTCCGAAGACACGATGGGTTAAGTGAATTTGAACTGATGTAGGAAGGTACGCATGGCGCCAGCCACGGCTGAACGCTGTACATCGTCGTTAACCTGTTGGAGCGAGCACGAAGATACGGCATGGCATGCAAATTCAAGCGGAGTTAAACCAACTACTCGCAGCTCACTCCGTCAATGTCATCCAACGTTTTCAAATTTGTTGTGTTTACATATAAATTAACTCTAACTACAGAGGAGGATATGAACGTTTGAACCACAAGCACAACAAACTATCCATCACGTCGTCATCATCATGATGCTGATTTCGGTGATAGTACAAGCGCCGAGCGTTGAATAACACGAACACTAGATCGTTACCCCAACATTCCCCAGGCTCTTGCCAGGCTCACTCTCATCCATCCATCCATCGAATATGACGGGCCCAGTTGGTGGCCGAAAGTTAGTTCGAATATTTTTTATCGCTATCGGATAGATTCTTTGCATCACTGAGATGTCTCAATTGACTTATGGTTGCAGTTGCGGTTGCTGTCGGCGTCGTGGTGGTATACGACTGGGGTGAGTAGAGCAGTGTTCGGAACCGCTGGTATTTTCATAATATTTACAGTACAAACACTCGGACAAGAGGTAGGTCGGTGTTATCGCCGCAGCAGCCAACTCTCTGAGAATGATGTCATAGATTGACTCTGGGTGAGTGACAGTCCTATATCAGGAGAAAAACAATGAATTCGCGACAGAAGTCATTGGTCTCTCATAACTGTGCTGTATTTGGCTGTGCGTGCCTCATGTTGTGCTATAGCGTGGTTGGCAAGTTGTGCTAACGCCCCGATATTCTAAATACGCTATATTGGAATACCATATTCTGCGTATGTGTGGAGGTGACCAAATTGACGCTGTGCCAATAGCTCATCTCTCACAATCAGTGTGTATATGCCGGGTATATTTCATATGGGCTGTGTTCCATTCTTCTGACCAGCAGAACACAGCATTTGCACCATCTGTTTCGCTGACAGATGCGGTGAGTATTATGCATCGCTTTCCCATCCAAATGCATACACTCAGTTGTAGGGGTAAGTGCAATATCGAACTTGACTCAAAATAATGACTACGCAGGAGTATTTGATCCTAGTATGAGGTGATACTGATTAGGTCCGCAGCAGCGGTTACTGCAGCATTAACACAGCATTTTCACAATGCCCGGTGTATAAATTAGCTCTAACTAGGTGGGGAAGGTTTTTTTGATGCATACCACAGGTACAGCCAGCTATTTATCACCATCATGCAATCACTATGCCAATTGTGGCGATATTATGAGAGCCGAGCGAGGCTGAACAGTGGTATATCTAACACGAACACTAGATCGTTACAAACCCCAACACCCTCCATTCGCTCACAACCTATCCCTTTGATATGACCATAGTCTCGAATGATACCAGTTGGTTGTCGAATGTTTTTTCCAGCGATTGGATAGGTTCGTCGCATCAAGATGCCTAGATCTAACATTGACTTGCGGTTTTGCAGTTGCCGCCGGCGTCGTGGTAGTATACGATTGGAGTAAGCCGGACAGTGTTTGAAAACCGCTGATACCCTCATGTTATTTCCAGTGCTAACACTCGGACAAGAGGTAGGTTGGTGCTATCACCTCAGCAGTCAACTCGCTAAAAATGGTGTCATAGATCGAACTGATCTGGGTGAGTGACAGAGTTCTGTATCAGAAGAAAAACAGGAGAATACAATGAATTCTCGACAGAAGCAGCACTGGTCTCTCATGACTGTGCTATATTTAGTTGTTCGTGCCTCATGTTATGTTATAACGTGGTTGGCAGGTTATACTAACTCCAAAATGTTTTAGACACGTTATATGGGAATACCATATTTTGTGTATGTGTCGAGAGGCTAACAAAACACTATACTAATAACTCATCGACTATCTCTCACGATCAGTTTGTTTATGCTGGGTATGTTTCATATGTGCTGTGTCCTATTCGTCTGACCCGCGGCACACATTGGCAGAAAATATACCATTTGTCTCGCTGACAGATACGGTGAGTGTTGTACAACTATCTTACTCCTATCCAATGAATATCTGATATTCATTTGTAGGGGTGAGTGAGATTCTGATCATTTAACTTGGCTCAACATAATCACTCCATAGGTGTGAGTCGGAGTGTTTGATACTAGATGAGGATGATAACTAATTGGGTGTTTCAGGCAATATCATGAGCTATGCAAAGAATGTGACAAATGTGGTCATAACTGCCATGTTGGACGGCGAGTTACCTAGCTGCATACCTCAGTAATATTGACTCGATTGAAACATGCTGCAGTCATCATGATTTCTCGGTTGCATGCCATGTATCAGCGATCTAGCATGATGCTCATCTTCCTTGTTATTGTCTTTCTGGCTGTTAACATTACCTGCGGAGTAATCACAGCAATCGTGCTCAAGGATACTGTAGCAGGTAAGCTTTATTTGTTGACATGAAGAACACGGCTCATTGGACAAAATCAGAGGAGGTGATATTCTCTGACACGTATATGTGCTATGATAGATTTGAAGGGGACGACCAGCTTCTGGTTGCAATGGTTTGGATGCTCAACACTGTTTGGGAGGTCCTCGCACTATGTCTTTCAGTCTGGATTGCTGTAAAACACTTTCGTGAACTGCGACGACTCGGCCCATTGACAGGATCGACCATCGGGGACTGTTTCAGAGTGCTGATAAAATATCACGTGCTTTATTTTGCAAGGTGAGCTTGTAACATGAATGTCATTATCTTTTTCTGCTAAAGTTCTGCACGTGTTAGCTTTGTTTGTGTCTCTTGCCTCCAGCTTGCTGATTTCTTTCCAGAGCTCAAGGTGCGCTGACCTGTCGCTGACATCTGCGTGTAAACACTGCTAATCATTTATGTAGAATTCAAATTCTATTGGAGCTCAGACACTCATTGGTTCTCTTCAAATTTTATGGAGAGTGCAGATGTTTGTGCTGGGACCACGCCTCATCCTTAGTATTCGAGAATATTATGCAAAACTTGTGGCCGACTCCAACGCAGAAACTAGCATGGCTTCGATTGTCTTCCAGGAGCGTGTAACAACTAGCAGTACTGTGTAGGGAAATGCTTGCTGAGCGGTCCACAGGAAGGAGAAATTCGGTGGAGGATCCGTCGTGGTATTTATTTAACATATAGTATTTTGAAGTATATTTGAAAGGTTTAGGCAAACCTATTAGGATATCTAATCGTCCATGTTCTAACACCGTCAGTGACTGTCGTCGTTGGGCGGAGACACACAGCAGAGGAACAGCACAACACGAGCCCACCATTTCGAGCTGTCGACGCGTTTTGCTTTGTCGCTAGCTCGTTCCGGCCGCCGAGCAACATACAGTGCCTGCAGATAAAACTTGAGAAACCAGCTATTGATAACACATCCCCCAAACGACATACCTTCTTGTCATCTAGTACTGGAACGTCGACGACAGGAGGACTGCGACGAGAGGAGGTACCAGGTCCCAGTGGACGTTGCTGAGGTTCGACTGGTTCATCGGCATTGGGTGGGGAACGGTGGAAGAGCGAGGGAAGGCGAGCGAGGAGCGCATGTGGACGTGATCCCCAGGATAGTGCAAACGCACGACGTGGGCGATGTAGACAGGGATCAGGATGGACACGGCGAGTAGTGGAGGACTGAAAATATGAAAATCAGAGCAGGTAATGCAGGTAAATGGTAGCAACGCACAGGACCACTATCTTGCACGTTATCGAAAAAGCCTGGTGGCACTTGACGTGGGGCTGGACGGATGGGCGGATGTCGCGTAGTATTAGCCTGGAATGCCGATATCAGGATTAATATCAAGGTCAGAAAAAACACAGCGTACACCTGATAGCTTGTGCGTGTGGGACATTAGCGTGTTTCATTCTTGAAAAGTCCAAGATGACTCTACATACCTTGTCTTTGAGTTCAGATTTTTGTGCCTGATAGCCCATTGGGAATGAGATTGCGAGTGGGAGTCAAGTTGGCACTTACCTCAGGTATGGACAAGAGATCTTCTAGGCCAGCTTTTTTGAGGATGGCTTGAATGTCCCATACATACGCAATTTCATTCTGCCAACCTGCAGTGGATAGCAACTTTCCATCAGCGGAAAAGGCCGCACAAGTGACGTCATCTTTGTGTTGAAGAGGTGGCCCGATTTGGAGGTTTGTGTCAAGATTCCAGAGACGCGCTGTTCCGTCCCAAGATGTACTCGCAAGGAGGCGGTCATTGGGAAATAAAGTGATGGAGTAGATAACACGTGTGTGACCCTCCAGAACAGCGATTTGGGCCCATGTGGCAGTGTCGAATATCCTAATCGAGTATTCGTCCCCTAGTAATCCGGCAATAAGCTTCTTTTCATCCGATGTCCAGATTAAGCCCCAAACTGATTGATCGAGTTTGATCGTGGGCAACAGCTCGCCCGTATTCGCGTCCCAGATTTTGAAACCATTTTCGTTATATCCTCCTGTGGCAATCATTGATGCCTCGGGTGAGTAGCTCACCGCGTACACATGTTCGTGTCCCGTCTTGATTGGATTCAGACCTTCGACTGGTTTGCTGCTTTTCACATCCCACACTCTTGCCGTCCCGTCGTATGATCCGCTCACAATTCGCTCACCATTTGAACTCCAGCACATTGAATCCACAAAAGCAGTGTGTCCTTGAGTCCATTTGACAACAACCATCCCCGTCTCAACATCCCACAACCTCACTGTCCCATCCTCGCTTCCGCTGGCAATAGTCTTGCCATTCGGAGATAATGCCATGGTCCTTATTGCTGCCTCATCTCCTTCATCCCGCCACTCGCCACCTATCTGTGCACGGCTCTCTAGGTCCCATAGTCGAAGTGAGCTGTCGAATGAGCATGTGATGATGCGCTGCCCACCGGGTAGGTGTGCAACGCCTGTAACTCCCGCGGTATGGCCTCGTATCGTCTTGCAGGGGGTTACTGCTGACGTCTTTTTCACATTAGCGGTAGTAGAAGACATGATGGGCGCTCGGGGATCTCTATCAAGGGAATCGTGGACTATATGCGCAAGAGCAGATCGTTGCTTCAGAATCAGTTGTCCTGTGGGGGTATAAATAGTGGGTGGTTTCACTGGCCTATCTGTTTTCACCTGACTTTGGCATGTCAATAGAAATGCCTAGAGAGATTGCTCACGAGAGGTCCTACCCTGGGGGATTCTATCCTGACTGACAGCACAGCTTCAGGACGACGTATCCAGAAGATATCCCTCAATACCAGCCGGTCAATGGTCTTATCTTGTCCTCGTATCAGCTTTTCCTACTTCCAACAAGAGTATCACTCACGGCAAAGTTCTACTTTCAATCTGACACAGATTCACTCCGCGCGAGCACGAGAGGGGCCGGCTGGTAGCCGGGATAGTGGATGTTTGCTTTCGGGGTCGAGAGGGCTGCGCAAGTTGTTGATATAAGTTGCCTGCAAAAGCATGTATTCGTTATCCTTGTGTTCTCTCCACAGCTTCAGTGCTGTGCACACGAAGCGCCACGTGCATCTCCGTATCTTTATTCGGTCTTTCAAATGGTCCGATCCATTTCGGCTTTCTCCAAGTACTATTCTGCCAGCCTGTCTATGTTGGACCTTACTCGGAGAATCATGTCGTACGCTTCGCAATATCACACAGAAGACATCGATTGATGGTAGCTCTACTGAAGAGGTCCCGTTGGATCGCCCAGACGTCATTGGGTTTGTCTTTCAGGATTGCACAGGTTTTATCGCTCTATCATATAACGAGGAGTATCAGAATCTTCAGGCCAGTCAAAGATGCCGATCTGCTTGCCCAATACTCAATCCATACCAGATGTGACTCTTTCCTCTTCCTACTCCGGAAAGAAGGGGTTAGCTCTGCCGGAGTGGTGAAAGAAGATGCAAATTTTCACATGAATCATCATTGTTGACCGTTTCTAAGAGAATACAGCGCTTTTGGACAACTGGAAGTGAAATATGACAAGATCGGCATGATACCTTTTTAGATCCGCGAAATATCTTTGCTCCCTGCGTCAAAAGGGAGGTACATGAACCAGTAACGTCAATTTGACTCTGATCAGCTCTACTTCTGACCTATTTTTTTTATCTTAGCAGCAGGAGAAGACTGCTGGACGTTCGGGGATCTCAATCAACGAAATTGTAGACTATATCGGCTCTTTGAACTAGAGTGTGTTCGAGAGGCATAGGTTGCTGGTGGGTCCGACTGCCCTATCCTCTATGTGATCTCAACTTTTATCGACAGACGACCACGTCACTCACAGTCTAACTTGTTTCCAAGAATCGATCCTGACGACTTCGGGAAGCGCTGTTGGATCTGTACGAGGATACAAGATACCAGTCAGCGAGTGGGCCTCAAGCTTTCCTTACCTCCACATTTCCTGCGAAAGAGTGTTGCTCACGGCTCAGACGACTTCGACGGGCACCACTGATGATCGAGAGGTGCACATTAATAGCTGATGTAGCAAATGTTCTGTTTGGAAAATCGAGGAGTTGCTCAAGTGATCGTTTAAGTCGTTTATTAAGGTGCGCGTTCCATTAGTTATCTTCGTCTCTACAGGTTAACAGCACTTACTGTGCAGATAAAGCACCCAGGTACGACACTTATCCCATGTGCATCCTCAATCCATCATCAATCATTTCCTGTACCAACGTTTGACAGAGTGCCGTACTTTATTCCCGTGTTCCGCAGCCCGTCTAATTTGAATTGGATTAAACATTAGCCGGAGTGAGAGGTAAGTAAAGTGGATCGGTAGCAGTGGTTTCGACCGTGCGAAAGGTCTCATCAGGGGGCTACCGCTACCTCAACCACTTGTACTTCTAGTTCTACGTAGGAATCCTCCTTCTTAAGCCTATGTCAATGGGAGTGCTTGGACCCGCGGTCCGTGCCCGCAAAACCTTTCCCCAACCCAAAAGGGCAGGCGGACGCCATTCCAGACCTCCCTAGCTAGTCAGCGGACAAGGCCGAGCACGTACTCTGTGCAGCGTCCATGTGACCCATCGATGGAGTAACTTCTAATTACAGACACGATCCTTGTGCCTAGGCCTTTAGCCCCAAGGCAATCAGAAGGAACCAGGCCCCGGCTCTTTCGCATCCGGTTCCTGGATTTCATGATCGACATCCGTATAGGTCGGAAACAAAGAGCTACATCTATATTACGACTCCTTGCTCTTCTCATGAGCTACACCATAGAAGATAGGCGTTCGCTTCAAATCAGCATGGTACAACATATATTTATACGGAGCGATTCCGAACTTCAAACAAAAATGGCGAGGGTGACTCGACAGGAGCCCAATGCGAACGAAAGTAACATAGACAATACTGAGAAATCTACTGGTATCATGACATCTCCTCATCGTCCGTGTCCGATACAATTTCCTTGCTTTTTCTGGCGAGATGAATTAGCAAAAAGCTAAACGCCTGATGTTTTGCATGGTCCTCCAACAGCGTCCTGGTCTTCATCATCTCTGACGACTCGTTTTTTCGGGACACGCTGGTTCGATAAGCTCAGTACCTTCGCAGTAAAACTAGATCAGAACGTCGTACCTTTTTTGCTGGTTTGCTGTCGATTTCATCATCGCTGAAGAGCTGCTCGTTGTCGACATCCTGGTCAATGGCTTTTCTCTTTTGGTTAGCATTGAAAGCCTTCCTTATGAATTTTGTGCCAACAAGGAAAGTCTGGGCGCGATCTTGCTCGTTGAGATTCTAGGTCTTACCGTTTACAGTGGCTCGACGGACCACTGCGATAGTGAATCGTCAACTTCACATACACATCAGAAAATGCGTCCTGTTCAAGATCAATGAGTCGAATACGATACAGGGAATGAAACAAACCAAATTATGAGGTTGAAAGTGAATGATCAGGTGGTCAGATGGGTGGCCTTGCTAGGTCGAGTGCATAAAGACGACTGAACAGCGGCACGGACTAGGAAAACACGGAAAATTTAAAGCAAAGCAGAAATTAATTGATTGGTGTATGAATGCGATGACAGTTAGAGCACTGCGGTGAACAACGCCACAGTCACATAGTGCGTCCATGCAAACTTTGTCTCGTCGATGATGACGTCGGGAAGGCTGAGCTAGAACGAAGTAGTGAGTGATGACGTTGTATGCACAACGCCCATCAACGCCTCAAAGAGTCAGACGAAGTTGTGGACATCCGAAAAGGAATACTTGACCTGATTCCGACTGCGCTGCAAACGAGGGAACCCCTCTTGTTGAAAATAAATTATAACTGCAGGAGGGCGTTTGGACATTGTACCAGCAAATGGGCAAGTAGACGGTCTGGCATTCTTCAGAGAGGCACCCATGTATAACGGAATCTAGTGCTCGAGGGATAAATTAAGCACGTGTATGAAATGTACTTGATATATTTGTAGAGCAAGTCATACTGAGCTCCTCCAAGCGAGACAGTCCTTGCCAACTGGCGTGCAAATCGACTCAAATCGACCTGTTAATTTACAGACAAATTAGAATGCGAGGCGTCAATGATTGTCATTAATGATAACAGAAAAATGCTGAAAGATAACAAAAGGAGAATATCAATATGAATGTGATCGACCATGTCCTGAAACCATTAGTGACTGTCGTCGTTGGACGGAGACACACAGCAGAGGAACAGCACAACACGAGCCCACCATTTCGAGCTGTCGACGCGTTTTGCTTTATCGCTAGCTCGTTCCGGCCGCCGAGCAACATACAGTGCCTGCAGATAAAATTTGAGAAACCAGCTATTGATAACACATCCCCCAAACGACATACCTTCTTGTCATCTAGTGCTGGAACGTCGACAACAGGAGGACTGCGACGAGAGGAGGTACCAGATCCCAGTGGACGTTGCTGAAGTACGGTTGGTTCATCTGTGTTGGGTGGGGAACGGTGGAAGAGTGAGGGAAGGCGAGCGAGGAGTGCACGTGGACGTGATCCCCAGGATGGTGCAAAAGCACTGCGGCGGCGATGCAGAGAGGGATCAGGATGGAGACGGTGGGTATTGGAGGACTGAAAATATGAATATCAGAGCAAGTAGTGCAGGTGAATTGTGGTAACGCACATGACCACCGTCTTGCACGTTATCGAAAAACCCTGGTGGCACTTGACGGATGGGCGGACGTCGCGTAGCATTAGCCTGGAATGTCGGTATCAAGTTCAATATGAAGGTCAGAAAAGACACGGCGTACATCTGATAGCTTGTGCGCGTGGGACATTAGCGTGTTTCATTCTTGAAAAGTCACAAGATGATACATACCTTGTTTTTGAGTTCAGATTGTCGTGCCTGACAGCCATTGGGAATGAGATAGCGAGTGAGAGTCAAGTTGGCACTCACATCAGGTATGTGACAGGAGATCTTCTAGGCTAGCTGTTTTGAGGATATCTTGGATGTCCCACATGTACAAGTTTTCATCTGCACAAGCTGTGGATAGCAGCTTTCCATCAGCGGAAAAGGCCGCACAAGTGACACTATTTTTGTGTTGAAGAGGTGGCCCGATTTGGACGTTTGTGTCAAGGTTCCAGAGACGTGCTGTATTATCCCAAGATGTACTTGCGAGGAGGCGGTCGTTGGGAAATAAAGTGAGGGAGTAGACAATATATGTGTGACCCTCCAGAACAGCGAGCTCCTGCCATGTGGCAGTGTCAAATATTGTAATCGAGTTATTCCCGCACCCGGCAATAAGCTTCTTTTCATCCGATGTCCAGATTAAGCTCCAGACGTCATAGTCAATATTGATCGTGGACAGCAGCTCGCCCGTCTTCGCGTCCCAGATTTTCATTCCACTCTCGTCGTGACCTCCTGTCGCAATCATTGATGCCTCGGGTGAGTAGCTCACCGCGTATACTGACTTGTGTCCTGTCTTGATTGGATTCAAACCTTCGACTGGTTTGCCGCTCTTTAGTGTCTTCACATCCCACACTCTTGCCGTCCTGTCGTCTGATCCACTCACAACTCGCCCACCATTTGGACTCCAGCACATTGACTGCACAAAAGCAGTGTGTCCTTTCCATTTAATGACAACCTTCTCCGTCTCGACATCCCACAACCTCACTGTCCCGTCATTGCTTCCGCTGGCAATAGTCTTGCCATTCGGAGACAACGACATGGGAATTATTGCTGCCTCATCCCCTTCATCTCGCCACTCGTCACCTATCTGTGCACCGCTCTTTAGGTCCCATAGTCGAAGTGAGCTGTCGAATGAGCATGTGATAATGCGCTGCCCACCGGGTAGGTGTGCAACGCCTGTAACTCCCGCGGTATGGCCTCGTATCGTCTTGCAGGGGGTTACTGCTGACGTCTTTTTCACATTAGCGGCAGTAGAAGACATGATGGGCGCTCGGGGATCTCTATCAAGGGAATCGTGGACTATATGCGCAAGAGCAGATCGTTGCTTCAGAATCAGTTGTCCTGTGGGGGTATAAATAGTGGGTGGTTTCACTGGCCTATCTGTTTTTACCTGACTTTGGCATGTCAATAGAAATTCCTGGAAGGACTGCTCACGAGAGGTCCTACCCTGGGGGATTCTATCCTGACTGACAGCACAGCTTCAGGACGACGTATCCAGGAGATATCCCTCAATGTCAGCCGGTCAGTGGTCTTATCTTATCCTCGTATCAGCTTTTCCTACTCCCAACAAGAGTATCACTCACGGCAAAGTCCTACTTGGGACAATCTGACACAGATTCACTCCGCGCAAGCACGAGAGGGCTGGCTGGTAGCGTGGATGTTTGCTTTTGGGGTCGAGAGGGTTGCGCAAGTGTTGGTTGCCTGCCAAGGCGCACGTACGCATTAGTCCTACTCAATAACGATTTTATTTGGCCATTTTATTTCGTGACAGTTCGTGCAAAAGCTTCCGAAATAAAATGCAAATAAGCAACACGTTCGGCACGCACATAGCAGCGCTTGAAATCAGCTAAGCCTACTGAGGAGGTCCCGTGGCCGTTGGATCGCTCAGACCGTCAGATGTCATTAGGTTTGTCTTTCATTAGCAAGATTGGACAAGTTTCATCGCTCTATCGCGTGTCGAGGAGTATTATAATCGGCTTCCATGCCTGTCTTGAGAAGCACTTTGAGTGTGTTTCCTATTGCGCAATCGGATGATTTCTGTACAATCCTTGTATGTTGCACGGTGACCGGAACGAATTAGTAATGATCAAAAAAAAACATCAAGAACCCCATACAGTATGTGATCGTAACGGCGCTCGGCCGCGCCAGTCCCCGACACTTCTGTATTTGTATAGAATTTGGATTCGTGACGCGCGTTCACACGGCCTTTGAGCAGAGCAGTACTAGTCGGTCGTGTTGAAGATGTTGAAGATGTGCCTTGGAAGAGTAACATCAAGCGATCAGAAAAAAACGTGCAGTGCGCCGCGGTCCCTCCATGCCATCAACAGCGAAAGCATGAAACAGAAGTGGAATAAAGCATCAAAGGTCAGTCCGCCGTGTTGAAGACGTGACTCAAAGAGTAGCACGATGCTGTGTATTTAATATTAGCAGTTCCGAGGGGTCATGTGACTATCGGCTTGATTATCGGCCAGCGGAAAGAATTTTCCACGCATCGACATTTATTTTCTACCTCTACCCACTACTTTATGTAAAGTGGGTAGAGGGGATATTATATCCTGCTCAATACTCAACACACGGCTGATATAGCTAGCTTTAGTTGCATGTTATTCGCTCCTCGATCAGCAAGTTAACGGATAGCGTTCTGTACTTATATCGGCATGTCTACTGCAACAAGTCTACTTGAAATAATAATAATATCAACAATTATATGCCCCGGATACTTGACATCCAGTACTTTCTAAGCCATTCTATTGGACACTGTTACGTGTATATCGTCTCGTAGAGAACGAGAGGTTCCCATCCGATGACCATTTCAACGTCATATGCAAATGATCCGAGCTCAGGCCCCAGCAAACAGCGAAAAACTAAAACTCATCTGCGCAGTGGCAGTCGCAATCTGCCACAGGGCACATGCCACGGGAACGTGCACCGTCTTCGCCGAAGAACCAATCAAGAATATGCGATGCGTGTCCACCGTGTCGACATGTCTGGCAGATGACAATTGCGTCGTCGATTGTGTCTGGAACATCAAGTCAAT
Source organism: Suillus discolor (assembly GCF_016758755.1). Taxonomy (NCBI): domain Eukaryota; kingdom Fungi; phylum Basidiomycota; class Agaricomycetes; order Boletales; family Suillaceae; genus Suillus; species Suillus discolor. The sequence continues at coordinate 238,043 of NW_024541312.1, forward strand.
CTAGCTCCCCACGTGTGTGCACGAAAGAAGATATTACCTTGGTAAGTGGCCTGCGACTGTGAGAGCCCAACGTCACGCGTACAATCTGGAACGATGCTCAGTGTCATTAGACAGACCGAACACCGCGGGAGAGCACGACTGCAGTGTGGGCATGCAGTAGGCTAACAAGTCATCGAGTATCAGTACTTCTCATATTCAAAAACAACAACACCCACCCGTCCTTTCTGTGTCTCGTCCAACACAGGATTCATCGGCTTGGAGCAATAATTACACCGAATCAAGATCTGCTTCGGGGCCCAATCAAACGGCGCTAAATCCCCATTCAACACTGCCTCTTGCAGTATCTGCCCCCGCTCAACATCAAACGCAACTCGGTAATGGAACAGCTTGAAGCCGTCCAACAAGTCCCTATACATCTCTAGCCACCGCTCTGCTCGCGCGTCAAGAAACTTGGCAGGACACACTTGACCAGCGAGGATAGCAGCAGTCTGCGCATCTCCTGTGCGGTCTACATAACTCTGTAAGATGTCTATACCTGAGGGGGTGAGCCCTGTGATTACGAGGCCCTCGATGTCACCGCGTGTACGGGCCCGGTCAATCGTGCGTGTAAGGTAGGACGATAGCGCTTCGTCTTCCAGAAACTGGAATGCAATCGCAAGACGCTCCCGCAGAGGAAGTGATTCTTCCTCGAGAACCTTGGACCAGTCCTTGGAGGTAAGTTGGATGAGCATAGCACGGAAGTATGGGTCTTCAAGGCGGACGACGACACGTTCGGCGTGGGTGCGCAATTCGTTAGATAGGGTGCTTCCAGCGCTAGGGATAAGTGCTGCAAGAGTACCGGACACGAGATTGTGCATCTCATCTAGGATATCATGTCATTATTGAACAAAACAAAGACAAAAGGAAACAGTCGCACCTGTACTCCGCATCAACAGCTCCAGCGCCTTTTGATACTGTCGCATGAAAACGAGCCAACATGCTGCTCTTGGTTGTTGCCCCTCCTTCTCCCACCTACATGAGAAGCTCAGTAATAAAATTCACAAACACATAAATCGTATTTGCCTTCTAATCTCATGGTTTAGTTCCTCCTCCCCAATACTCCATCCGCAGAGCTGCAACGCAAACTGTCTCTGTTCAAGCTTTTCTGTGCTGCGGACAGGGGGTCTCCATGGACGTCCCAAACCCGGTGTCCGTCTAGTACATAGTGCAGCAACGGCAGCTGTGAAATCCCCATATGCTAAATCATCAAGAGGATGTCTCATTCGCGTCAAAGGGTCAAGCACAGCAGGAGTAGATATCGGAGAGAGACTAGAATCTCCCGGAGAAATTTGAGGTATCGCCAAAAGGCCGTCAAGGACGCTAAAAGACGATGCGCTCGACTCAGAGACTTGAGGTAACGGTGCGAATCCTTCCCATAGTCCAAGAAGTCCTTGGTTTGAGAACTCATAACCGTGTAATCTTGACGTCGGCGAGCATACAAGTTCACGGGAATCTGTGGAGGAGATGAACATCCAGAGTTGTAGATCCTCTAATGACACGCACGATGTATCCAATCCCATAACTCTGATAGCATCGTATTTGAGCAAAGATCTTCCCGTACAACTTGAGCGTTATGCTTAGCCTGAAAGAAAACCCGTGCTCAGAACCCACATGACACGATACTAGAATTATACAACTCACGTTTGCCAGCCCATATCCACGAATGGTGCGCCGACGCATAATCATCGAGATATCATCCTCCACTGCTTGGTGCACGCTCCGTGAAGTCTTCCCTTTCGGTGAACTCTTTTCTCCACTTTGTCGAAGACCATTTGGTTTGGGCTCCTGCACAGCCTCAGCCCTCGCAGGGGTTTGAGCATCAACACTACTTGGCGACGCAGACAGCTCAGACTGGTCGAGCGGGTAGTGTCGGAACGAAGCTGGACTATACGTCCTCGTTTTTATCGGCTTCGATGGCGTGGATTTGCCCTCCGCAGATTTGCCTTCCAGAGCCGGGAACCCATCTTCGTCACCCCTCCCAAATGCCGGCAGACTTGCGGTTTCGTTACGCCCTCGAGAAGTTGTAGTTTCCTCAATACGTATATCCCATGGCTGCGGTGGAACTCCGCGGTCCTCGAAGCCCGGGAACACCTTGCATCTCAACCCAGCACCGATGATAAGGTCCCCACGTGCACTCCAAGACGCCTGTTTCGGCGTATCATACGCAGCATAAAGTTCAAGATCCCCATCCTTATTGACGACCATAACCTCCGAAGTAAGGGAGAACGCGCGCTTACTCGGAACAAGCGCAAAAGACGCAAGTGGTTTCCGAAAGCTCGTCGCTTCAATGAAAAAATGACGCATCAGCACACACGAACGCAAGACCAGTAAACCACACACATACTTTTGTGCGTATCAGAAAGAACAAGCGCCAACGCCTCCTGCGATTCCACATTACTATGCCTCATTTCATTCCCATTCCCATTCCCAGCACCACCAGCAGTCCAAGGCGCCCACGACCTCTTCGCAGTCTGAGTATGTGACGACTCCCTCGATCTCTCCCCATCGGAATTATTCTCGCTCCCTTGCGCCTGCTGCAGATCCCAGAACCGCACATGCGACGAATCCTTCTCATGCGCTGCAAGCACGCCCCTCCTCGAGCTCGAAAACTCGATATGGTTGACAAAAGACCCAGACCCAGCGCGTGGTCTTGCACCATCAGCAGCTGCATCTTTCTCTGTAAACATAAGTAGCGGATGTAAGAGGCGTCTTGCATCCCAGACAGTTATAATCCCGTCTCCACAACATGCAATCTGGTGTGGGTCGATCGGAGATGTTGCTATACCGTAGACTTTGGTCGCGATATTAGTAGTTGCTGGGACTGCGCTCCGGAGGTCAAATAGCCTCAACCACCGCGCTGATATACCAGCTAAAAGCATATGCGTAGATTGTGGGAGGAAGGCTAGGGCCGAGACTACTTCTGTGGGTGCATGTTGCTGCAACACGCGTCCGTCGGTCCTGTGATGACCGACTTCAGCACGCGCTATTCGAGGCTGCGGACGCGCTTCTAGTACTGAGTCTTCTGTTAGATTCAAATTGTGGGGGCTGGAGGGTGAGAGGAGGGGCGTGGCAGATTGGATATCCCAGATGATGAGACTGGAGTCTCCTCGGACTTTGTCGAGGCCGACTGCTAGGTAGTTGGGGTCTGCATTACAGAATGCGAGGGCGTTACATGACCGGGTGTTGCGGACTGGAAGCGTGACGACGGGACCGCTTGAGAGGACGTTGTTCCGGGCGACTTTGGTAGCTTCGAGTCTAATGAGGTCAACGCGTCCGGAAGCTGATCCGACAGCAAAAAGATCGTCAAAAGCAGGGTCGGGAGACCAAGCGAAACACTATAAATGCAAAGGCCATATCACATTGAGTTGAGTCAAGCCTTTCGAGTAGGGAACTCACCTTCATGAACTGCAAGTCATTTTGTGAAGTCACATGTCGAATTTCAGATTCTTCTGGTGCCCATTCGTACATTGTCATCTGAGAGCCTCCTCCGACCATAAACTTGTTCTCCCATCGTGGATGCCAGAGCAATCGCTTCTCCGCCTGGGCGGAAGGGGCCATGCTCACGGTCACCGAGCTGTCTGCGTCACAGTCAAGTCGCAGCTTAAAGTAATCATCCCAAAAAGGCGGTGAACGGTTTGCCGATGGACAAGCCAAAAAATAGTAGACATTGAACGATAGTAGTACACTATATCGCGGTACTGTATATGCTCTACATATCATATGCTTCATATATGCTTCATCATGGTCTAATCAAAACCAACCCCACATTACGGTTAATTTTACGAAACACGAATACTCGGACCCAGAGGCCACCTAGAAGTCTAATCAACATCCATCTCCGGAGGCCCAGGAACCTCCTCCTCGCCCTTCGTTGGCTCCTGCTCTCCCTTCTGCGGCCCCTGCGCCCCCGCATCAGGCGTCTGCGTCCCGCTCTGCGGTGTCTGCGTCCCAGGCGTCCCCTCCGCCTTCACAGGCTTAGGCTTCTGCTTCGTCAAAATCGGAATCGCGAAATAAATCACCTCCTCCCTCTTCTTCGCAATCTCCGCACTCGTCAACACAGGATCCGCGTTCTTCGGCTTCTCAGCTTGTCGTGCATTCTGGTCGTCGAGCCACTTTTGGACCGTCGCGCATTTCTCGACGACCTTTTGTTTTTCGCTGTCGGCGATGTGCGCGAATTTATCGTCAGGAGAGGTGGCTTGGGAGATGTAGTCGTTGAGGGCTGCACGGAGTTGGGCCATGGCTTTGGGCCGCTCATCGGCTTCGCGGTAGCGCGCGACGATGGAATCGCCGACCGCTTTGAGGGCATCGAGTTTGGTGACGTACGCGGATTTTGTCGCGTCTTCGCCTTCATCGGAGTATAGCCAGTCCTCAGCTTCTTGGAACATGCCATTGAGCTTCTCTTTTTCTGCAGCCTGCGCGAAGGATGAGTAGCGCTCATCGAGCTTGGCGCGCATGTCGTAGACATATTCCTCGAGTGCGTTCTTGCGGTCCTGTCGATAATCATAAGTACGCGCCAATTCCATTAATTCGTAAAACAAACCTCAGTGTCCATGACAAGCTTATCAGCAGCATGCATCTCTGCCTCCAACTCTTTCAGCTTCTCAACAACGCTCGGGTCAAGCGTCGAAGTGCGAGTAGAGAACGGAATCTCATTCTTCTTCACATGTCGCTTCTTCTTCGGTGCCTCCCCATCCACTTCCATCGCCTCCTCGCGCTCCTCCACCTCTTCCGTGTACGCATTCTCAAAAGACATGATTCCATGTAAATTCAACCGCGTCTTCAACTTGATGCACGTAAGGTCGCCATTCGGGGAAGGCGGGACAGCTTTTGCCGTGAACCCAGCGATCTTCGGGTTGATTCCTCCCGGGAGACCAGCAGGCTCTACATACTCGGCGTCGATCTCAAACGGCTCCTTGCGGTAGAATGTAAGGATCTTTGTAGATAAGATACTGTTTCCGCGAGGGAAAACGACAAGCTCGGTGTCATCGTCTGGGTCCGAGGCAGCGCGCTCCCAGCACACCTTGATCGGGTACTGGTTGATGTCGTGCACGTGAAACTCGCGCACGCGGAAGGTAGGGGATTGGAAGGCGGCTGCGAAGGTAGCACCGCGAGCGATGGCTTCTTCTTGGTTGAGGGTAGTTGAAAGGAATTTGCCTCCGAGGGCTGCTTGGATGCGGGTGCGGACTGCAGGAATACGGGTTGTACCACCGACGAGCTCGACGGTGTCAATATCGTCAATGGTAAGTCCTGATTCGGCGAGGGCTTGTTGGAGGGGCACGGCGATGCGGTCGAGGACGCCTGAGATAAGCTCTTCGTAAGTTTCACGGTTAAGCTTGGATGAGGCGTCAATGTCGTTCATGAGTGATTCGACGTTCAAGGGGGCCTCGTTGTTAGCTGAAAGGACCTTTTTTAGTTTCTCGCAGCCGACGAGGAGACGGAAGGTTGCTTTGGGGTTTGAAAGGACGTCGATCCGATATTTGGCGTTAAATTCAGCAGCAAAGTACTGGATGAGAGCGTAGTCGATATCACGACCACCCAGGTTGCGATCGTAGGCGGCTGCTTTGACGGCCAATTGACCTTTGGAAAATGCGACGACTGAGACGGACATAGAGGAATGTCCAACATCGACGAACATAACGTGTCGTGGATTTTCTGGGTCGGGGAGATCAAGCTTTGTAATGCCGTAACCGAGTGCGACAGCAGTTGTGTCGTTAATGAGGCGGAGAGCATTGAGACCAGCAATGTGTGCTGCGTCGATCATTGCTCGTCGCTGAATATCGGTGTACCATCCTGGGACGGCAATAACGAGATCAGAGACTGCGGTCTTGAGCTCGTTTGCGGTGATATCACGCAGCTTGCTGAAATACATTGCAACAAGCTGGGTGGCAGAAAAGATCTGCTTTTCGCCACGATATGTTACCTGAGATTGCGAAGATCAGGATGAGATAAGTTAAATTTTATAGATAGCGAACCTCTACGCCGACTGTTCCTCCACCATCGACGAGGGTTGCATTGAGGAATTTCTTCTCTATTTCAACATCTGGATCCTGTAGTGTTCTACCGATAAGGCGCTTGAGGCCGCCTATGGTATTCTTGAAATTTGAGGTCTCTTGTGTTTTTGCAGATTCACCGATAGAGCGTTGTTTGGGGCCAAATGCCACGAGAGATCTAGATGGAAAGAGAATTAAGAATGGAAGGATCTGCGAAAGAAGAGACGGACGGTGTTGCACGGTTTGAAACCTCGTTTACAATGATATCGATACCTCGATTTCTTGCTACGCCGATCTTTGGATAACAAGTTAGTACATTGATGTGATCTAAGCGATGATATAGGATGAACCTTGCTATGGAGAGTACCAAAGTCGACACCGACGACAGACATTGCTACAGTGCGATTCTAGTGAACTTTATGAAGAGAGTTAAGATCAATGATGAAGCAGACTTGACTAGTTTTTTAAATACAAATTCAAGTGCGCGTTTGAATACACATATCTGTTTTAGGAAATTTCACCATTGTTCTACAAAGTTCGATGGTTTTCTTAAATACATGAGGAGGTAGCATGCCATGCTGTAGTCGTGTTACGTGTACATAGATATTTAAGTAGAGATTACTTATAATATTTAGTTGTCGATGAGAATACAATTCAAGTTTAGCTGTGAAAAGAGGGTTAAATCTGAATCGAGTTTGACGCTCTTCTCTATCTTCTTGACTCCCATCTTCGAAGTGGCCTCGTTGGTACAGCATGGTTTTTCACTTTAATTTTTAAATTCAACTGATCGATCCGTAGGGATTAAAACCAAGGTAAAACCATCGATTTAAACAATTTCGGACCGCAAAAAAATGTCAGCCAGGCAAAATAAAAAGCGCAAAGGCCGAAACAACAATAACCGCGAACGAACGGTCACCACGTTTACGGAGGACCCAAACACTTCTTTCCTCGTTCCACTGCCAAGTGAAGAACCTGCTCTCATGTCTTCACCTTTCTCTGTTGCTTCTACATCTGCTACCAACAATCCCAACAACAATTTTCAGAATTTCGGAATGTCCTATAATTTTCATGCGCACGGACCCAATAGTCAACCGCAGCAGGCCCAACAACAACAACAACAGCAACAACAACACCAGTTCTTTTCTCCCCAAGTCATTCTACCTGCGGGCAAAAACGATCTTGAAGTACTAGAAAATTTAAAATCTATCATCAAGGAAGGTCAGCACGAATTCTATCGTGCAGTTCCTCAGCCTGCTGCTCTTGCTAGCCTCTATTTGGGCCCAACCTCTTCTCAGGTTCCGCCACATCCAGAACAGCATCCTGCCGATTATTACAACCAGTCTGGTTACGATAACTCTTCTGACGACCAAATTCCTCCTTACTCTTCAGATTCCACAAGGAGGCCTACGGATCCACCCGTAGTCAAGAAACCATCAGCAGCAGCAGTTAATGTGCTTACTTTTGGTCTTACCCTAACCCTCACACTTAAACACGTGTTCTTAGAATCCAGACCCTACTCCCCCACCTGGAGGACCCAAACCTGGAAAAAAGGTTGAAGCTTCACCCTTGAAATCCGAAAGAAAGATGTCAACCGGTCCAGATAATTCCGACGCTACTCCCCGAGATGGTCCTCTTTCAGGCGACCATCGCGACAGTTCAAAAATTGACACACCTCGTCCTCTTGGTGACCGTCCTGGTGAGTATAACACTCGTCCTCCCGTCGACTCTTCAGCACCAAAGTCCACCTACGATGGTAAAGACGATGTTAGACGAGACCCCTTTCGTGATCCCCCACTGGACGACAGAAGGGTCCGATTTGATGCAGAACGCCGTCCTCTCGATAGCCGCCCTAACGGTAATGACCCTCGACTTCCCCCAAGGGATCAAGCATTCCTTGATAAAGAAAGAGACAGAGAACGTGAAAGAGAGCGTGAAAGAGAACGTGAATGGAGCCGTGACCGTGACAGAGACCGTCCTCAATACGGTGGTCGTTCCTATGGACGCAGTCATGCTCCTAGACCTCCCCCAGAACAACGCCATTATGAGCCCCGATATCCATTTGACAGCGTCCCTCCTCGCCGCTATGATTCAAAAGACGATTTGGATGCAGATAGGCGCCCTTCCCTGCGCCCTGACGATCGCGGTCCACGTCCATCTCTCGATGATAGGCGACCGCCTGTTGATGACCGTGAATCTCGTAGCATGGTGGTTGATGACCGCGATCGTCCTAGTCGAGTCACCCTTGACGATCGTCCAACGAGAGTCGCTAGCTCAGTTCATAGTTCTGAAGATCGTACTGTTCGACCTCCGCTTTCACCCGATGACAATCACCGCATGGCTGATGACAGACCTACTCGCCTTCCTCCTGCCGATGTGGCACGTGCAGCGGATGTTGATCGTCCTCGACCTCTTGAAGAGAGAATATCTCAACAAGCAGTTCCTTCTCTCCAAGAACGTCTCAGTCAGCCTGGGGCTCCAAGAGTGGAAAGCCGTATCACCCACCAACCGAGTTTGGAGGAGCGCTTGTCAAATGCACCTATCGCTTCAGATCGACCCCTTCCGGATGCCCGTACTAGCCCTGTAGAACCATCACGTGTACTGCCTTTGAGTGATCGTCCTGCTGCTCCTGCTGACGTCCGTCCTCGTCCACCTGTTAACGATAACTTTGCACGCCCAGCAACTCCTCCCCCTCGCTCCAGTGGTTATGTGGCGCCACCTCGGGCGGCATCTGTCGCTCGGGATGACCTCCGTGGACCCAAAGATTCACCACCAATTGTTCGTGATACGCGCGATCTCCGTGCAAGGGATCTCTCACGGGAGAGATCAGATGTAAGACCACCTTACCGCTCGGACCTTGATAGAGGGTTCGGTGATGACAGGCGTCCTGATGCTATGGATACTCGTCGCTATAGCCCACCACCTCCTTCGGATGTTCGAGGCAGGAGTTACTATCCTCCAAGGTCACCACCTCGGGCGGATGTACCATTCGAAGCTGATTCTGACCGAAGGTTTGCGACTGCTGATCAGCGAGACTCATTCGATAGGCGGCGTGACTGGTATGGAGCTGCCGACGATGACAAGTCTCGTCCGCCTGTATGGAGACCCTATGATAGAGAGCCCCAGAGAGAACGGTATGACCGCGATGCACCACCTCCCAGAAGTTCCGGGTGGGAAGGACGTGAACCGGAACGGAGAGCACCGTTTTCCAGTTCCCCAGTCCGCCCTATTGATTCTTCACGTCCACTGAGCTCGCGCCTGGGAGATGGATACCTGCCCCCCGTAGACGACCGTTCGTATCCACCTCGAGACTTCGAGCGTCCACGCTACACAGGTCCAGATAACGACCCCCCATTTGTCCGTGGCGTCCGTCCGCGCAGCCCGAGTCCGCCAAGAAGAGGCGGTGCGAATAATTCTCTCGATGATATCCGACCGCCTCTCAAACGTGCACGCGAGGACCCACCGTACAGCGGTGGTGGTGGGTACTACTCACCTCGCAGACCGTCGATGTCGATGAGTGATTACCCACCTCGTTCTGCTGCGTCGCCGCCACCGGTAAGCGGGACGAGCGGTGGGTTCTATGAGTCGCGTGGGGGGCCGCCGCCGTTTAGTAGTGCTTCTGCTGGGGTTGAGAGGGATTACCCTCCGAGAGAGAGGTCTGGGGATGGTGGCCCATCTTATGGGGGTCCGTACGATAGGGATACGAGGCCACCGAGGTCGCCCCCTCCGAGGATGTATGGACGGCCTTCGTATAGACCGGACCCTAGGGATGATCGGAGGTATTTGCCGCCTCCTCCTCGATCTAGTTGAGGTGTGTGTTTGTGGGTTGGTTGACGTGTGGATTGCTAATGTTGCGTAGGAATACATGTATGAAGAGATCTATGTTGTCAATGCGTTTCTTGGTTTCTTGATCTTTTTTTTTGTCATTTCATTTCTTCTGTATCATTTCTGTGAGTTATCTCTGCTGTTCGACTATGCATGGCCGTAGTATCGTACACGTCATATATTCCGAATTCTTCTATTTTATTCAGAGTCGTATAAAGTTTGCAGCGCTGCTTTTGATTCGCATTGGATCCATACGTACTTTCAAATTTGTGAATGGATATTTGACGTGACGTATTCCAGTCAAATTTTACGCTTTACGATTGGCTGCAGTTGATCAGCCCTGAAAGTTACACACATCGGTCCTAAACGGCACCGATCTCGTGTCAATGATGTGATTCATCCATCCTCTAAAAGTCCAGCACATCCACATATCTAACCGATATTGTATCCATATCTTGTATCTGTTCATATCGCTTCAATCTTGTTTGATTTGCTCTCTGTATCGCTATGCCTAGAGGAAATAACAGTCGTGGGCGTGGATCTCCTCGAGGCTCAGGTCGTGGGCACGATCGCGGACGTGGAGGACGTGGCCGAGGACGTGGACGTGGACAAGGCTATAACGATGATACACCTCGAGGGAACTACCCTCATAGCGAAATGGATGTTGTGGTTCAAGTCTGGCAGGAGCCATCATCGAGCAGTACGTAGTGAAACACTAGTGTTTCGTCTTATCTTGACCATCTATGCAGACTTGTCGAGAGGTGGGACTCCATTGCGCGGCCGAGGGGGACGGCCGGGGTTTGGATCGGGATCGGGATCAGGTACGCCTCAGCGAGGGAGTGCGCCTCAACGAGGAGGAAATACCCCTCGTCGTGGGATGGGTACTAGAGGCAGAGGTCGAGGTCGAGGAACAGACACTCCCAGAGCACGACCAGGCTTTGGCTACGGTACCAATCGAAATAGAAACGCACCAGACACACCTCTATCTAAACACCCCCACTCTAGAGGACTGAGTCTGTACCTCAAACCTGTCAAATTCGTCCCATCGGTGCTTACGAGAACGTTATTTGATGAAGAGGAAGATATTCTGCAGCCTGTGGCTGAGAGTGCCGGTATGTGTCTCATTTTTTTGGTCAATATTATGGTTTGTCCTGAATGTTGGGCGGGATGGTTAGGTCCGAGTGAAGAAAGCCACGTCCCTACTGCAGATCGCGTTACTCGGGTATTCAGTGGAGGGCATTTCCCCCCTCCACCTCCATCGTCGTCATCTTCAGAAGACGGTGTTCCTGATCATGAGGAGGAATTGGAGGAGGTCGACTTTGCTGATATGGGAAAATTGTTTCCTCAGCTTCATACTGCTCAGGCTTCAACTAAAACTCGGTCTTCACAAGTCGCTTCTTCTTCACGTGAGGAGGTATTCACTGGAGTGTATAGCAAGAGAAATCACTCTGTCGCAACTCCCTCATCCCATCCAGCTCTAAAGCGCGCAGATGTATCGCCCAAAAAACCTAACCCCGTATTCATTGATACGGTGGTCAGTGAGGCAACCGCAATTGCTGTACACAGCATTACTACGCTAGAACATTCAACAGCTGCCCTAGCGATAACCAAAGATGACGAAATAGTCACCGATAAACCAGACATCATCTCATCCTCGCAATCTCCCACAGTACCAATGTTAAACGAAACCACTGTTTCCCCTACATGTCTTCCTGAAGACGATACCCCCACATTCTTCGTGGATACAGAACCTACTAAACCATTTACGCATCGCTCCGCCAGCGATGTCGTGCTTTATGATCGCACCGACTGGGGTGGCGCTCCTCTTGGAGAAGAGGACGAACTTATCGTATATGTTGCGCCCCACCCACGATCAGCGCAAGCTTCGCCCATTCCAAATATTCCTCGGGTACGGTTACCCTCGAGGTCCGTACTGACAGGTACTACCAATCCCATCCAAACCCACCCAGGGCCCGTGGCAAACGAAGACACAATCGGCAATAAGGGTTTCCCAGTTCAGAGCGAAGTTCCCCAGTTCTCCTCCGTTTCGTTCGATTTCTCCACTCCCAGTGCAAAGAAACAGTCTCGTCAGAGACCAGTCTTCACTGCGGGAGATCGATCAAAAGTGAGGATACAAGCTATGAAACAAGATGCCCGCGTAGCTCGTAAGCGTGCCCAACGTCGGGCAATGTTTGGATCCTTCGGCGCGATGCTTTCTGAAGCGAGATTGAGAGATGCTGATGAACGGGAGCGCAAAAGTGCCCGATGGGAGTCTCGGCGGAAGGACGATTCTGATGTCGATTTTGGTGATGATGACGAAGATGATCCCCCAGCAAACGACGGTGTCGATGAAGTGTCTAATGGACTTGGGGGGATGGATCTAGACCCGGATGTTGAACCAGACCTGGAGGCTATGAAAGGCTTCGTACAGAGCATGAGCGCGGAGGGATTGAGGCATCACACGATAGATGAAATCCAGGACGAAGAGCAGATGCGGATGGAAGACGAGGAAGAAGACGGAAGTGACTCCCATGGGAGCTATAACAACACAAGCGATGAAGAAGACAAGGAAGAAAATGCAGTGTTTGAAGTTGAGGAAGAAATACTTATTGCAGAATCGGAGGGTGGAAGGCCTGGTGAACCTTCACACTCCGATCATCCTGACGAAGCGGAAGATTCATCCGATGATGAGCTCAGTCCAGGAGCTAGCTTTCAGGCTAGACTCCGTCGAGTCCGCGAGAAATCACGCTCAACGAAGGCAGCGACAGCAGCTGAGGGCGATTCAGAAGAGGAGGAGTCTGATGCTCCTTTCCCGCTATGGAATAGAGGTGATTCTGACGATGATTACATCGCACAAATAGAGGTCTCTCGATTTCCCTCTTTCCTCTCCATGGTGGCTGAGTTCTACCTACAGGACATGCTTGAAATGCATAGCGGTATAGCCGGTGGTAAAGACCGCAAACTATGCAATAAACTATTCCGTGCAATACGAAATGGTCAATTCGACCACGTCGATGACTACGAAGAATTGGATGGATCCTTCAGCTATCAGCCAGCAAGTTGGTGCTCTTATCATGTCGTGTCGATCAGTTATCTAATCGATTTTCAGAGCGCAAGAAAGACAAGATTAAGGAACTGCCCACCGAGCTTCAAGAGATGTGGGAGAGAGATCGAGCCAAGAAAGCTGAATACAAACGAACTCGCGAGGAGGCCCGCCTTCTCGATGCTGTCGATCCTATATCTCCAAAGAAAGGTGGTAAGAAGGGGCGCAAGGCAATGCGGGCAGCTGCACGGCTGGATCCAAGGGAGCTCGCCGAAATTCAGAATGCCATCGTGGACATGGTGTCACTGGAGAAGCAGATTCGCCGCTTCATCAGTGATACCAGCGGTAAGAACAACATGGTACTTCCTCCAATGAATAAGGCGTCGAGAAAAGAAGTTCACGAGCTTGCGAACTCGTTTAACCTCAAGAGTCAGAGTAGAGGCAAGGGAACGGGGAGATATACTACTCTCATCAAGTCCACAAATGTACGTGCCATCAATGAACGCAAAGTCAAGAGTGTCATGAAGAAACACGGAGGCCGGTTTGATACGATGCCTCGACACAAAGATGGAGATGAAGTTGGCAAGGTATGTAATCACTCCACTTCAAACAAATGCGGCTCTTACATCCTTGTTCGTAGGCTGCTCCAAAGATTGGACAAACGAATGTCGGGTTCAGGATGCTCGCTTCTATGGGATGGGCAGAAGGAGATAGGATCGGTGGCGACGCGTCTACTGGGATTGATGCGCCTTTGACAGCTATTATCAAGAACACGAAGCTAGGTCTAGGCGCTACTCGATAGTCACATCTTCAGAGCGAAATGTAATTTTTCCTCGACTACATATTGACCTGAGCCTTGACGAAGCGTAACAAGTTCGTGAATGTTGGAAATGTAGATGCAATGGTGTGCAACTTCTCGCACCGTGACAAGTCATAAAGGTTCGCGTCTTGACTCCAGCACACGCACTTCTGCACGGAGTCCTTGTAGACTTTCTCTGACTCTGAATGTCATCAAGTGGACATCTACAGAGACTCAAAAAAGTAATGCACAGAATCATTTTCTATGTATCTCCACCAAAACACGATACTTTTCTGTAATGTAAATTGTGAACTGTAGCCTGAGGTGTCCTCTACAAGGGCCTAAAATTAGTAAAATAAAATATTGACAACTGCTTTCAGTAGAGGCAGAATATTAAAAATGCCATTTTTCAACTTCTCGGGGGATTTATTTTTTGTCTTGTAACCTTACCCAGTTTATAGAGCATGGTGTTCTGAGTAAAATATCACTTTGAATTGAAGGAAAACATTGAGTCTTTGTGGAGATATATCCATTGTAAAAAGGGGCTGCATGCAAAATTTAGCAGTGTTTACACCCAAATTTTGCATGCAGCCCCTTTTTACAATGGATATATCTCCACAAAGACTCAATGTTTTCCTTCAATTCAAAGTGATATTTTACTCAGAACACCATGCTCTATAAACTGGGTAAGGTTACAAGACAAAAAATAAATCCCCCGAGAAGTTGAAAAATGGCATTTTTAATATTCTGCCTCTACTGAAAGCAGTTGTCAATATTTTATTTTACTAATTTTAGGCCCTTGTAGAGGACACCTCAGGCTACAGTTCACAATTTACATTACAGAAAAGTATCGTGTTTTGGTGGAGATACATAGAAAATGATTCTGTGCATTACTTTTTTGAGTCTCTGTAGTATGGATGATGTATTTCGTACTGTATAAACCTGTTGTCATTTTTCTAATGATTTTGTGATTTTTTTGGAACCATTCGAGGCGTTCGAAGGCGTCCGGTCCGCCCTCTATCGTCGTTTCGGTCGTCAAAGTGCGGCTTCTCAATAACCTTGAAAGCCACTGCATTCCACAGGTCAATGATTCTACATTCTATTGTCCAAGCTGATCAGTGAGCAAGCAATTTCCCTCGAGACTTGCGCACGCAACTACGTTTAATGGATGCCAAGGACTGACTTTGTTAAAAACAGTTCTGGATCTCAGATCCTTTTGTGCATGGTCAACTGTATATTGCGTCGTTGTGCATGAAAATAGACGGGATACACTTTGTTTATATGTGTCAATGAACAAAGAAAAAGATAATGTCAATATCGTGTACAAGGGGAACAAGAAGTGAGTGAGAGAAAAATGACATGAGATATCGACCAAGTACATATTGGAAGTATTGAGGAGAATGAGCATTAACTTCTCAATTGTGTCGGGTCACTGCAGGTTCAAATGATGAAGTGATGGATGAGAGATCAGGATGAGAGACCGGGGATTCAAGCGAGTGTTCTGTGGTTATGAAGAAGAAGAGACCTGATATGATGGCCGTTATAAATTGATGACAGGCTTCTGCAGGTTCTGCCGAAATTTCTGTGATCTGATAGCAATAACAATTCTGCCAAATCGATCAGAATTCTGCCCACCCCAAGTATATGCAGGATATAAAACCTGGTCGTCGTCCTATAGTGTTCCCCATCCTCAGAGATATCATTCAAGATCCCACTCAGAATATTCCATATCACCTCGCACAGAAAATGTGTTTCTCCTCCTTGCCATTGTTGCTGCTTTGACAGCATCTATGTCTGTCAGTGCATGTAGCAATTTGGGGGAAACCTGCAGCACAAGTACAGGTTGCTGTGAGGACTATCGTTGTTTCGCTGGACCAGATGTGAGCAGGTCGCTGTGCGACTAGGGTCAACTGCACGACTCACCTAAACACCTTAGAATGGAGGTTTGATCTGCCAGCCGTAATCGGCCGAGCAGCACATCGCGATAGTGAGTTATGCCACATGCGCAAGCCTGCTACCTTGCATCAGTGCCGCGTCTCGTACCTTCACGTAAGTACCCCCGCCCTAAACAGCTACCAGACCAAACTCTCACAGCTTCGCATCCTCCCTCTGGGGTATGCAGGCCAATGGACCATTGTTTATATACAAAATTCGACTCAGTATGCTCAGTACTAAATCAAATATACTGTTGACATTGGGTTAGCCTGCAACAACCATAAACGAGAAACAAAATTGCCACACGTGGTTTTATTTTTATTTTACGTACCTCGGGTTAGAATATCTGCCTTGATGCTCCGGTAAGTACCAGGCATGATCACTGTGTTAGCAATGAGGCACAGCACCATGACCTCGAGCTATTCTTCTCGCACAGCCACGACTTCAGGCCTGCAGGTATTGTGCTCGTGCCAACCGCATGCGCACCAACAAGGCTCTCGGCAGGTGTTTCATATGCAGAACCTGCCACCCAGTCATACATTCATTCTACCACTGGCACAGAAGAGTCAAAGTTGAGATAATGGGGAGCGAAGAAGATAAGAATAGATGAGGGAGAATGCGTTGCCCAGAGGAAGGAATGGGGAAATTACATGAAACTAGGAGCTTGTCCAGTTCGACGGCTCCTGCACCAGATTTGACGGAGATGATCGCCTGAAAATTGTTAATAAACATGACGGAAGATGGATCGTACTTGGTTGAACTCTAGGACATCTACTATAGTACTTAGGCTAGTGGCAAAGTAGGCGCTCATTTAACTTCCTGTTCCTTCGCGTTCTCACAAGCTTCACGTGTGCAAAGTCTTATGTAACATCTCTTTTCTTCTTAACCACAGAAGTCGAATCCCGGTTTCTCATCCCGATCTCTCACTCATCGCTTCATAATTTGAACCCGCAGTGACCCTGCCAGCCGCGGCGCAGCGACAAAGTCGAGAAGTTGATGCTCATTCTCGTCAATACTTCCGACATGCATTACTCGGTCGATATTTCATGTCATTTTTCTCTCACTCACTCCTTGTTCCAGGCCCTTGTACACGACATTGACAGTATCTTTTTTTTTATTCATCGACACAAATAAGCAACATGTATCTCGCCAGATTTTCATGCCCGACCATGCAGTATATAATTGGTCGTAATCATGCTCCTGTAGGTTCTGCCTAAATTTCTGCCATCTGAGAGCAATAATAATTCTGCCAGATGGTTCAGAATCGTGCCCATATAAAAGCTGGTCGTCGTCCTACAGTGTTCCCCCATCCTCAGAGATATCATTCGAGATCCCCCTCAGAAGATTTCATATCACCTCGCACAGAAAATGTGTTTCTCCTTCCTTACCATTGTTGCTGCTTTGACAGCATCTATGTCTGTCAGTGCATGTAGCAATTTGGGAGGAGCCTGCAGCACAACTGGAGATTGCTGTTCAGGCTTTGTGTGTGGACCTGATGTGAGTGTGAACAGCTCGCTGTGCAACCACATGACTCACCTGGGCACCTTAGAATAATGGATTTTCGGTCTGCCAGCCATAGTCGGCCGAGTGGCACGTCGCAACAGTGAGTCATGTCACTGTTTCATTTTCTACAACCTCATTTGTATTGCAAACGCACTAGCGTCCAGCTGTTGACTACAACCAACTCGAATGTGCCAGCCATTTTGGCCATGGACACTAAAGCTGTATACAATGATATGAGAATGCTATCTTTCCCCACCTCACATCTAAAAATCCAATTTGATGAAATAAAACGAGCGAACCCCCGTGTTGAAAAAGTTAAATTTGAGGGAGGGCTGGTGCCTTACAGTGTATTTGTACATGGGACCAGCACATGGGCATTCTTCAGAGAAGCACTATAAGTGAGTCTAGCGCTCGAGGTATACGTGAAGCATATGTGTGACATGTACTGGATAGATCTGTGAGTTCATGTTATACTGAGCTCCTCCAGGCTAGACAGTCCTCACCAAGTGGCGTGCAAATCGACCTATCACTTCACAGACAAATTAGAAAGTGAGGCGTCAATGATTGTTAATGAAAATATGAAGACAATGAGAGATGCCAAACATAAAGATGAATGTATTTGTCCATGTTCTAACACAATCAGTGGCGGTCTTCCTGTAGCAGCTCAGCTCAGCGGACGTGCGAAGTCAACTGTATATATTGGTATATACCTGTAGCAGTTCAGCTACAGATGTTTGTCAGTTAGATACATCATGTAGGGAACTGCATGGGTATACCCCCGGGTTTTTGGTGGGTTTTGAGTATCTGGGATGGTAGCCCTTCATTCTGCGACAAAAACAAAAAAAAGTTTATGCAAAATGATCCAGGATTGGCTGAGATATTGCTAGTCCACTAACCTCAGCGGATGTGCGAAGTCAACTGACACATCGGGGTTATCAATATTTAGGACAGGTTTATATGTTGTACAAAATGCGAAGAAAACATTTGAAATTTAAAGTAACATAAAACTAGGTACACAACTTCAAAATTTGCCAGTGTTTTATGTGTAATCCAAAATATCAAGCATCTGAAACCATATTCTCACAGTGTCATATCCCGCGTTCCGGACCCGGACCAATCACACACATCATTTCCGGACTTCTGGATCCAGCCGACTTCTATCCATCGTCTGGATCCAACCCGCGTCTAACTTCCATGCCTTATCCCTTTGTACGTTCCTTCTCCAGTTAGACTACTCTCATTTTCCGTACCTCGTTTCATTTCCGTCTTTATTTTCCTATGTCTTCATCTCCGTCTTCATTTACTATTTTCCGATAGACTAGCGTTTGACTTTTCTATACGCTCCGTCCACAGCCTCACATAGCTTCGGACTGCGCAGACTGATTCTCCATCAAGTCCTCAGTAGTATATAAACCCTGTAGAATCTTTGTACTTCCTTAGTTCAAATATTATCTTAGACTCTGCTCATTCCCTTCTCCATCCAACTTGAGTTTCTCCTCTCGTCGTCCTCCGCTAGTCTTAGGATCGATTCCTATAGACTTCTCACCTCTGCCTCTACCTCTGGTAGTCCTTCGCTGTTTCCTTTCTAGTTCGGACATCGTCCGGATTAGTCTTATCCCTCGTTCCCGAACTTCCGCCGGAATTCCTGTGCATCGGACTCGTCCAACAACCTTCGGACATCGTCCAACAGCCCTCGGAAGTTAGGGGCACGTACTCGGGTAAGGGGCGCAGCGCACGAGCTGAAGCCAAGCCCTTTGGATCCGACCCTTGAGCACGTTCTTAACAGTATATTCAAACTCACACCTTACTGAGTATACTTACATCTATGGCACCTACAACCACTCAGACAAACCTCCGCGCGGCGGGCTTAGTAACCGCCCGACACGACTCTACTCCCATAGTCGATGCATTCACTAGCTTCTCACAGCGTCGCGCTAGCGCGCAGGGCGCTGCATCCAGCATCTCTCAACTCATGAATCATCCGCACCCAGAAACCCCAACTCGCACACCGGCCGGATTCCTCCCGGAAAACGAAGATACTCCGGGCGGAGATCCGCCGGATGACGGGGGAGGTGACCCGGACGATGAACCTCCGGAAGTCCCGACTGACGATGAAAATGAAGGTCTCGGTCCACAAGACCTGGTCTTCCTCCGCCTTTCTCAGGCAATCAATAACCTGGCACATAACAACCGCCGATCCGCTGTCCCTGACGACTCTAAAATCAAAGTCTGAGAACCGGACACCTTCGATGGCACTGAGCCCCAGAAGCTCCGGGCATTCTTTGTCCAATGTGAGCTTAACTTCCAAGCTAAGCCAAAGTCTTTCCGTACCGGCCGCGCTAAGGTCAACTTCGCGCAATCGTACCTCAAGGGCATGGCCCTTGAATGGTTTGAACCGGACCTCCTTTCGGATGATCTCGCGGATTGTCTGGAATGGATGGATGACTACTCCGAGTTCATGTTAGAACTCCAAACTAACTTCAGACCCCATGACCCAGTCAGAGATGCGGAAATGCAGCTGGAACAGCTCTATATGCGCGATGGACAGCGCATCAACAAGTATGTTGTAGAGTTCCAATGGCTCGCTTCCCAAGTCCGTGGTTGGGGCGACGGAGCTTTACGCCGTCAGTTCTACAACGGACTTCCGGCTCGCATTAAGGACGAAATCAGTCGTCAAGGAAAACCCACCACTCTGTCCCAATACAAAACTCTTGCCCAGACTATCGACACTCGATACTGGGAATGCAAGGGAGAAGTCTCCCACGAAACCAAACCCTCCGCATCCACCCCTCCTACCAAGCAGTCAGCTTCCACCTCCGACCGGAAAGAATACTCCAGCGGAAAATCCGGAAATGCTTCGGCTTCCTCCTCCGCCAAACTTCTGGACTTGACATCCAAGCTCGGGAAAGATGGTAAACTCACCTCCGAGGAACGCCAGAGGCGCATGGAGAAGAAGCTCTGCCTCTTCTGCGGTGGACCCGGTCATACTGCCCGGGACTGCCTAAAGTCCACTTTCCGTGCGGCCAAAGGTCGTGCTAGCATGGTGACTCCGGAAGCCAAACCAGAGGTCTCGGAAGAGACAAAAAATTAGTCCGCAACCCTCTTGACTCCGTGCGGGACAAGGGTTGCGTTGACTCAACCCGCACAATGGACAAACTAATCCGAGAAAATGACATTCCGACCTATGCAATCCCTCCACTTCCACTTCACTTGTTTGATGGTACTTCTAATGCCACGATTACCGAGGCAGTAGATTTACCGATCCATTTTCCGACCGGCGTGGTTACCTCCGAAACATTTTATGTTACTCCGTTGGACTCATCCTGTTCCATCGTTCTAGGATATAGCTGGCTCACCCGACACAATCCATTGATTGACTGGGTAAAGGGCAGCATCGTTTTCCGTCCGATTCCTCATGGAGTGCCTCCAACCCCTCCGACCTCACTTCCGCCGGCTCCGGCAGAAATCCCTTCCATAACCTCACCGAGTTCCTCCGCTGATAACACTGTTCCCAATATTTCCCTAATCAATGCAGTTGCCTTTTGCCGGGCCTGTAAATTAGAGGGATTGGTCCAGTTCAGTATTTTCGTTCGTCCGTCCGGTGTCAATCTCCGCTCCGCTACACTCTCCTCTGAACCTCCGAACCTATCCGGAATCCCTTCGGAATATCACGAGTACGTGGATGTCTTTGATAAAGGCAAAGCCGGACAGCTCCCTCCCCATTGTCCCTACGATCTTAAGATCAATTTGGAGGAAGGAGCAGCTCCGCCCCTTGGCACCATCTATTCCCTTTCTCCGGTTGAGCTTGTATCTCTTCGCAAATTCCTTGATGAGAATATTGCGACCGGACTCCTTCGTTCCTTGTCCTCTCCACACGGAGCCCCTGTCCTGTTTGTCAAGAAGAAGGATGGCTCCCTACGCCTCTGCGTAGATTTCTGAGGACTAAATAAAATCACAAAGAAAGACCGCTACCCTCTTCCCCTCATTTCCGACCTTCTCGATTCTCCGAGCCGCGCTAAATTTTACACTAAAATCGACCTCCGGTCCGCTTACCATCTAGTCTGGATGGCGGAAGGAGACGAGTGGAAAACTGCTTTCCGGACGCGCTATGGCTCCTATGAATGGTTGGTTATGCCCAAGGGTCTCACCAATGCTCTGGCGGCTTTCCAACGCTTTGTCAACACCATCTTTGCCGATATGCTTGACATATGTGTTATTGTGTATCTTGACGACATCCTCATTTATTCCGCAGACCTTGCATCCCACAAACAACACATCCTTGAAGTTCTCCGACGCCTCCGGAAGCATCGGCTATATGCTAAACCGGAAAAGTGCGAATTCCATTCCGACTCCGTAGAATACCTCGGCTACCTCCTATCTCCGGCCGGACTTACCATGTCTTCAGACAAAGTCCAGACTATCTGTGACTGGCCGGAACCCCGGAAAGTTAAGGATATTCAATCGTTCCTCGGGTTCGCCAATTTCTATCGTCGCTTCATTTTTAACTACTCGGATATTGTAGTTCCGCTTACGCGGCTCACTCGCAAGGATGCTCCCTGGAATTTCTCCAAGGATTGCTGGAAATCTTTTGAAACTCTCAAGAAAGCCTTCACTACCGCTCCGGTACTCACGCACTGGATGCCAGATGTTCCTATCGTCGTTGAGACGGACACTTCTGACTATGCTATCGCCAGAATACTTTCTATAGTATGTCTGGACCAGGAGCTCCACCCGGTTGCCTTTTACTCCCGAACCCTTTCAGCTCCGGAACTCAACTATGACACTCATGATAAAGAACTCCTAGCTATCTACGAAGCTTTCCAGTCCTGGTGACACTACCTTGAAGGCTCTGCTGAGCCGATAGACATCGTCATGGACCACAAGAACCTTGAGTACTTCACTACCACAAAACTCCTCACCCGCCACCAGGCCCGCTGGTCGGAATACCTCCATCAGTTCAACCTCATTATCCATTTCTGACCTGGAAAACTCGGAGCTAAGCCCGACTGCCTAACTAGACATTGGGTTGTCTACCCCAAAGAGGGGGATAAGGACTACGCTCAAGTTAATCCACACAACCTCTGGCCAATATTTACCACAGAACAGCTCGCTTCGTCCCTCCAGGCATCACACCTAGCAATTCCGGTGCTCCGGGCAGCTGTACTAATGGATGTCGAGCAACTTCATAAGGACATTCTGTCCGCCCTTCCCCATGACCCTATCGCTTCCAGTCATCTTCTGGATCCGCCGGACCCGAGATGGACAGTGGACGAAAGTGGTTTCCTCCGTTGTGACAGCCGTATATACATTCCGGAATCCAATGACCTCCATCTCCAAGTACTCCGGAATACACACGACCACCCCCTATCTGGACATTTCGGTCAGAACCGGACCCTGGAAATTATCCGTCGGGAATATACTTGGCCCGGAATCCACGCATATGTCAAGGACTATGTCAAGTCTTGTACAACCTGCGCCCGAGCCAAAGTCCCAAGACACAAACCATACGGACTGTTGAAACAACTCCCCATCCCCGAGAAGCCGTGGAATTCTATATCCATGGACTTCATCGAAAAACTCCCCGATTCCTCCGGCTTCACAGCCATCCTGGTAGTCATAGATCGACTATCCAAGCAATCCATATTCATCCCAACCTACGACACCATCACCTCTCCGGACCTCGCCCGGTTATTCCTCCTCCATGTGTTTTCCAAGCACGGAGTTCCATCTCATGTTACTTCCGACCACGGTACGGAATTCGTTTCCCACTTCTTCCGGTCGCTCGGAAAAGCGTTAGATATGATCCTCCATTTCACCTCCGGATATCATCCGGAAGGCGACGGACAAACCGAGCAAGCTAACCAAACCCTAGAGCAATACCTCCAGATCTACTGTAACTATCAGCAGGATAATTGGTCGGAACTGTTACCCTTGGCCGAGTTTGCTTACAACAACGCTCTGAGTGCTACCACCGGAGTTTCACCATTCTTCGCCAATAAAGGTTATCACCCAAACATTTCCATACATCCGGAGCATGATCTCTCCTCCGCCCGTGCCCGGGACTATGCTATAGATCTAGATGAGCTTCACCAATTCCTCCAAGAAGAAATGTCCCATGCCCAAGAACGATATCAGGGACCCGCGGACGCTAGATGGAAACCCGCTCCAGACTTCAAAGTCGGAGATCAGGTCTTCGTCAAAGCAAAATATTTCCGCTCGACCTGACCCTCGAAAAAGCTCTTGGACAAGAATCTCGGACCATTCAACATCATCGCTCGTCCCGGCACCCACTCCTTCACCATCCATCTTCCGGACGCTATGCGATCCGTGCACCCTGTATTCCATGTCTCTCAGCTAGAACCCGCAACTCCGAACACCATTCCCAATCGTATCCAACCTCCTCCACCTCCGGTACTAGTCGACGGAGAACCAGAATATGAGATATCCGAAATCCTGGACTCCAAGATCGACCGCCGGAGACGTCACTGCCAACTACTGTACTTAGTACGTTGGGCCGGATATGAGGGAACAGACGAAGAAACTTCCTGGATACTCGCAACTGAACTCAGAAATGTGCCGGAACTTCTATCGGATTTCCATTCAGCATATCCGGACAAGCTGGGACCAACTTCTAGCAATGAGTAAGGAAAGACATGCATATATGTACATTATTTAGGTGTCCGACATCTGGACTTCGGATCTGATGAACTAAGAGTCCATCTCCATGTCTCCACCAGATCCACCGGCCTCCTTTTCTGCCTCCTCCTCATTTTCCTCCTCCGGAGCATCTTCCACATGCATCCGGAAACCGTTCCTCAGACTCTCCATGAAGAGAGCCTGGAACACCCTCTGCTCCTCCATGAACCGGAGCATGTTTTCACTCACCCGGTCCATCGCAGCCCTACTTCCTTCCACCACTGCAACACTTCTCTCCATCAGCCCATTGGTCTGGGCCAGTTCCGCCACAATGTTGTTGGTGGCTGCGACCCAGGCCTGGTCATCATACTCTGCCCAGTCTTGATCCTCTCCAATAACCGTCCAGGGATTAGAGACTATTTCCACATTGTCGTCGATATCCTCCGGACTGCGCTGACGTCTTTTTCCTTTGCCCTTGGGGCTCAGAGACCCCTCCGGACGTGCGCGTTTCTTGCCTTTGCCTTTGCCGGCCGGCACTTTGACAGGCGGATTTCCGCCGACGCACTTCTCCTTGGATGCGCGGCACTGGTCGCAAGTCCGGATCTTTCGGAAATCGGCAGTAATCATCCAGATCCGGACAAAACAGAAGACTCACCCTAGGTGTCTTAGACGCTACTGCCCAGGTGCAAATCTTGCGCCTAAGGACGCACATCTCACACACGACCTCCGGATCCGCCGGACCAGAGGACTAACATGTTGTTAAACTCCGAAAAAACACAAAAAACCTCATCCAACTCACCTCCGACGCATTGCCCATCCTAGCCTTTGCCAAATGTTCCTGCTCACGCTCAGCCAACCTTTTCCGAGTCTCCTTGATATCTTTCTGTTTCTGTTCCTCCATCCGTTTCCGTTCCTCTTCAGCCTCCTTGCGCTTTCATTCCTCTTCCTCCGCCTCTCTCTGAGCGTCCACCTCGAGCCGTGTGATTTCAGCTGCCATTTCCGCCTGCCTCTCTTGGAGGAGTTGCTGGGCGGACTTTGAGTTGCCGTAAGTGGAGTTAGACATGTTAAAAAGTAATTGGAGTTAGGGGGAAAGTTTTAGATGTCTCATGGGCGCCCTGGCCTACTTATATGTCCAGTTCTATTTTTACGAGCTCCGCCCATCATCCTGCATTCATAGAAGTCCGGTCCAGACTTCCAGATCAGAAGCCTCGTGGGCTTGGCCCTAAGGGGGGGATACTGTCATATCCTGTGTTCCGGACCCGGACCAATCACACACATCATTTCCGGACTTCCGGATCCGGCCGACTTCTATCCATCGTCCGGATCCAACCCGCGTCTAACTTCCATGCCTTATCCCTTTGTACGTTCCTTCTCCAGTTAGACTATACTCATTTTCCGTACCTCATTTCATTTCCGCCTTTATTTTCCTATGTCTTCATCTCCGTCTTCATTTACTATTTTCCGATAGACTAGCGTTTGACTTTTCTATACGCTCCGTCCACAGCCTCACATAGCTTCGGACTGCGCAGACTGATTCTCCATCAAGTCCTCAGTAGTATATAAACCCTGTAGAATCTTTGTACTTCCTTAGTTCAAATATTATCTTAGACTCTGCTCATTCCCTTCTCCATCCAACTTGAGTTTCTCCTCTCGTCGTCCTCCGCTAGTCTTAGGATCGATTCCTATAGACTTCTCACCTCTGCCTCTACCTCTGGTAGTCCTTCGCTGTTTCCTTTCTAGTTCGGACATCGTCCGGATTAGTCTTATCCCTCGTTCCCGAACTTCCGCCGGAATTCCTGTGCATCGGACTCGTCCAACAACCTTCGGACATCGTCCAACAGCCCTCGGAAGTTAGGGGCACGTACTCGGGTAAGGGGCGCAGCGCACGAGCTGAAGCCAAGCCCTTCGGATCCTGACCCTTGAGCATGTTCTTAACACACAGACAATATGTCAACAAATATTGTAAGGCGGCTAGTGAGTTTGAAGGGGAATGTGAGCTAAGGGGGTTAGATGAGACGACAAGAGACACGAATGATGTTAACTCTTTTAAGACGGACACACTTAGGTAGGGCTTCTGAAGTACTTGGAGCGGGAATCTAGGATAGAATTCGCTGCTCTACATTAGCATACATTGGTCGTATAAGTACGTTTGAAATACTTTTATTAAGCCAGATGCAGTGTGAAAATGCTCGATAGCAAGGTGAAAATAGTCGATAACGAAGTGAAAATACGAGAGGAAGGGACGGAGACGTGAGCGCAAGATAAGGTACATAATGAAAGTGAAAAGGGATGTATCTGCGTGACTCGGATACAAAGAGTAAGACTCTTGGCATCAGTGAGTCACACAGACGACTCCGAACGTATGATCCGTTCGGGCGTCTTCTTTTTGAAGTGTGGTCGGGGCCTAGAGGATATACAATCCTTACAATATAAGAAATATGATCAAATTTTATATGCCTGCTTCAATTTAAAGTTTAATCTTCACGTAAAATTTTGGACAAAACTTGAAGTTTAGATGGGACAATATGCTTGCCAATATATGAAGTTTTGCCTGACAATTAGACATCTCTCAAAATTTTAAGTTTGTGCTGGCGACAGAGTGTTATGACAAAACTTCAAGTTTTGTCAGCAGACAAAATAAATTGCCTGATCATTGCCCACCCATTGCCCGCCCATTGCCCGCCTGTCACTCAATCGTAGCCTGCTCACAGCCTGAATTCATTGCCTGGCGTGACATGGCAAATTTTCACAACAAGTGAGTACAGACTGACCTGGTAAGACAAGTGCAAGTGGGGAAAAGTATCAAGCTAAATATTGGAGGAGTACAAATGGAGGAAGACTCAGCGGCGACCTGGGTACATTATATCAGAAATGATTGCAATATCCAAATGGTAGGGATGCTCTGGGCGGTCAAAAGTGACCTCCAGCTCCAACTGCTCAAATCATATTATGTTTCCAGGCCTGAGACGAACTTCTCTGATGTGGTCGAAGACTACTAGCCAAGGACTGCAGCGGAGCTGTATGCAAAACATGAGTTTAACACTCAATGTAGCTTTGTAAGTGGCACTCACCAGGGGATGTTGATGTGAATACTTGTACTAATGTGGTACCCGTACCCACCATATCTGCGCCTGGGCCAATCCCAATCTCCACCATACCTGCACCAGAATTGGTGACAATGATGGCGTGAGACGCCTGGAGATGCAGATGCGCGTTTGAGTTTGAGAAGACATCTCAGAGAGAGTACCTGGAATGCTAGAAGCATTCAGTAGTGGGCAATGAGTGAGATTTGTCAAATGGTCTGAGAGTGAATGAAACAACTCAAGTATTGGAGGTTGTCAAGGAGCAGTGAATGGAAGCGAGCGGAGCGATTCTGAATGACAGTCTAAACAATTGTCTGACAGGAGTCAGTAGTCAGGAGGTAACCATGCAAACCATTGTCCCGAGTGCGATTGAGTTATTCAACAAGGGCAATGATCAAGGAGATAGCATCAGTCTAAGAAGATGGATAATACAGTTGTAAAGCACGATGTACATAGCAAAAAAATGAGAGAATAGGTACAACTACACATCCGAGTCCGTCCAAACTAAGCAAGACGTCAGCAGAAGCATGAAGGAAGTTGGTTGAGGAAGCATTCTTACTAGGCATCTTGTTTAACAGGAATTCGTAACATGCCACATCCATGTTTTTCATCATCTTCGGGGTGCCCATTATTGAATTTTGAGCGATGGCTTCTGGCCGATTAGCATCGTTTGGAGCTGAAACGCGGCAGCGTGAAACACCATGTTTGAGGCGCATTTGAAACCACTTTTCGCATCGACTCAGCAGACTAAAAACCGACGTTCAAGCTGAATGGAACCCAGGCCTGCAGCCGAGTCCACCAGGAGACTTTATCTACACTCCCATCGCCTGGATAATCAAACATAAGCGCTGCTGATGTCGCGTAGACTAGAACAAACTTACTTTTGTCCACGTAATATGTTCCACAGATAAAATCGACTTCTTCCTCCACCAATGCATCGTCAAAGTGACTTTGGTCGTCGCTACATAGCATGAGGCCAAATGGGACTGCTTCTCATGAAATGCTATCGAGTACTGAAGGTAGGTGATCAATGCCGGGACTGTGCAATAGAGGGTGAACTGAGGTGAGATACGGGGTTTTAATTGAATATGTGGATGAAGGTGAATTGAAGAAGCCAAAAAAAAAAATAGGGCTGGTGATGATAACAGTACAAGGGTTTCACATAATTAGGGAGGTGGATGAGTTGAGTGACGCTGACGACATTATGTACCGTGATATGAATGTACGTATTGCAGAGGGATAGACGGCTGGAATGACATTTTGAGTTTAAGCAAGAGTAGATTCATATAGTACAGCATTCTGTCTTCAGGGAGAAGGGAACTTGAAGTCGGGAAGGCAAGTGGGCGACAAAAACGACATGACAATAGTTCCAGAACAGAGACACACATGACCGTACATACAGTCATGCCGTGTGAATGAGGGGAAAGGCCATCCATTGGGGACGTTGAACTAGCGAGTAGCGAAGGACCTGGTCACTCTGAAAGTTGGCGATGAAATCAGGAGAACAATGATCATGCGAGCTCAATGGTACGAACCGTCGAGCTCCGGGCGACAAAAGCTTCGTGTTTCAATGATTATCCTAACAAAGTTGGAGGTGAATGGAGGAAAGACACGACAATACAAATTGTCATGCTGCAGCCAAATACCATCGCGCCAGGGGATGAAATTGTCTGACCAAGTGCACGTGTGAAATTATTATGTACGTCAAAGTTCCTGGAAAGTCCATTCATCCTTACTCTGATCAGACCATATATACCAGGGCTGTTACTTCCCTGTACCCGTCCGGCAACTGTAAGTCGCTCCTGTTGGCCACCATATGCAGTTAATCATACACTTTTAGATGCCAACCTTCTTCCCATCTTTCAAGATAGTGCAACTCCCAGGCGAGGTTGCCATTATTTTGCTAGTTTTGTCTTCCACCTGCTGAAGTTGACCGTTCATCTAAGCAAATGATATCTGTTTGCTTTCATCATGTCTATCTCCCTTGGCTATGGCACAATGATTTGTATCGGCGTGTCTTTCCTCCATTCACATGCAACTTTGTCAAGATGACCATCGACACATGAAGAAATGCTCATCGCCCGGAGCTCGAATGGTTTGTACTGTTGAGCTTGTAGTCCCTGATAACCTTTTATCTCCATTATCGTCTTCCTCGATTACAACCACGTGGTATGACTCAAGTATGTCCGCACTTTTCTCATCAACGTTCCGAGTCCTTCGCTACTCTCTCACTCAATGCCTCGATGGCCTTCCACCTCATCCACACAGCACGACGCAGGTATTGTGGGTACATGTATGGGAGGCAGCAGTGGGTTATTGGGTGCGCTGGGCGATACCTATGCGGTTTACAACTCCTTCCCTGGGCCACACCACCCAGACTCTCTCAGTCAGAATTGGGTGCTGCCCAGTATGACTAGTGGTGTCAGCAGTGGCACGAACCAAGCATTACTGTTTTCTGAGTCAACAGAATAGACGGGGAAGCGAATTCCAACCCGTCTTCATCTAACATGTCTCCAAATCAGGAGAGAAAGGCGGGGACACAACCGTACAAACAGTCATGCTGTAGGGAAGGAAGCGAACATGACGAGGAAGAAGGCGGAAGGACGCCTATGATGATGAGCTCAGCAGTACAAACCGTCGAGTCTGTGTGCAAGGAAAGTGAAGGTAAAGATGAAGGTAAACTAAGCGTATACTAGTAGTACACTAGTAAGGATTGGCTACATGACTCAAGCTTATGTAATAATGCCTGCTTTTGTAGTTGGTAATCTGAGCGAGCTTCGCAGCGAGCACAGATGAGTTGGTCTACATTACGAATTTGTTTCAATGCAGCTCATTTGAATCAGCAACGTACCACACACGCAGACTCAAATTATATTTTCGCAGGACAAGATAGAACGACAGCATACTACATATCGATGTACAAAAAAAAAAAAATCTATAGTATAGTTGATGCAAACTTGTAATATATACACTGCGGGATGTACTACATGTTTCAACAAGTCATTGCCCACCCATTCCAGATCACCAGGTAGCCCAATCATAGTAGTAACTCTCTGATATTGTCGGGTAAGATATGGAAGGACTCAACTCTTCAACGTCTCCCATCAACACAAGGTCTACGTTCTTAAGTTGCTTCAGCTTCAGGAACTCTGGTTGTGTGACAGGAGAGACCAGGATGGACATGATGGAATGGAGGGGTATAGTTGCGTCCACATCCAGCAGGAGAGCTGCCAGCGCATTTGGTGTGCGAAGTAGCAACAGATCATGCAGCTTAGAGAAAGCAGACATGAAGATGCTGAATGCAGTGACACTTGCATGAACCCTATTAAGCGACAATCACTGAAGCTTTGGAAACAGCAAGCCAGTTCTGCTGACGGCTGCCGGGTGCTTGCTGAAGCCAGTTGCACAGTAGCTGAGGAGACTTTCAATGTTTGTGCTGGTTTTGCTGATAGCTCGTGGAATGATGGGATTTACGTCCTCGATGGAAAGTGCGACAAGGTTTGGGGTGTCAAGGCGACTGAGTAGCGCGATCAACGAATCCATCTCGACATACCCCACATACCCCAAGTGAAGCTCCTCAAGCATCGGAAGTGACACGACACCGCGACAGTGATATGGCTGCGAAAGGACCGGCCCAGATTCCCTAATGAGAAGTCTTCGCAGCAGAGGACACACATTGATTATTGCTGAAAACTGATCAAACGTTGGCCTGAGAGTTCTGTCGTGGTACGAAAGCTCCAATGACTGAATGCAGTGACCCACACCAAGGGTACAAATGAAACCTGCCCAGTTCAACGGAATACCAAAGATATCCACGTGTCGCAGTTTCGGGAGGGGGTGACATGGCGCAGGAACTTGCGCAAGGGTGTCTTGATCAGACGCGCCAGTCAAGATGGCGAATGGGACACTATCAAGCTCCAGAGGAGGGAGGAATTGTTCTGCATGGGCATGGTAAAAGTCATTGGATCGCTTGAGCTTGATGAACTCAAGACACGAAGCTGCTGAACCACCTCGAGTCGGATTGTGCGAGCTGAGAAGTCGAAGTGCAGCACAAAGTGGCTTCAAAGTATCGCTGGTGACCTCCAGCGAACGCCATCGGTCCATCTGCAGGAACAAAAAGGCAAAGAGGTGGGGCAAACAGTCTGCATAGAGTTGGCTGGTTTCAGTGGAGGACGGGGACATGCACCTGAAGGTAGAGACATTTAGACTTCCTTGAGTTGTAAATAAGGCGAACATCTTGCCCGATCAATTCACGCGATTTTGGATCGCGAGCGTCGATGAGAATGTCCAGCGAGGAATGTTTCGACTGCATGATAAAATTCGATAACTGATCAAAGGGTTGTTTATGGAAGGTGAATACGTGATTGGGATGCGATCAGATGAGCACCTTGAGATCAATACTGAGTGTTGACCATAAGGTCGGGACAGATAGTGCGAGCTTTCTCCAGCGGGAATTCACGGATGCCAGTACAGTTGGCAGAGTTACACTTTCAGGACTGAATACGCGTCCTTCTTCAGAGTCACAGTCAGTGTGTGGCTAACGTGAATATGTATGACAGTAACTCCACTGGAAGGGACCGATATGACACCGTGGGACAACCTGGGAACTCATGGAATGATATTCGAGCAATATATTTGATGGTAGATGATGGCCAGAGGTAGTCGCCTGTGAAGCACCGATCAGCAGCACAAACAGGTGAATAGTGAAAGGTAAGAGCATGAACAAGAGTAAGCTCGGATGAATCGATGAGTTAGATTGACAGCAGCTACGGATTGACACGTAGAATGATACGGTAGACGATGTAGAAAGCGAGGAAAGTGCGCGACAGTACAAACTGTTTTAATGTGACAGGTAGGTGGAAAATGTGTGCAGATTGATCCTTGGAATTATAAGGGATCGATGACAATGAAGTTTGGTGTGGAAAGTGAAACCGGACGCAACAATAAAGTGTGGTGACAACGCAGGATTTAAACTGAATATGTGGATCAGGACCACTTGAAGAGTTGAATCGAAAAAGCTGAGGACAACAGTACAAGTATTTCACACAAGTAGGGGTGAATGGGTCGGGCGACGCTAACA